>NC_054535.1:2351270-2631270 GCF_017654505.1 Polyodon spathula
CAACGCTGTAGCTCTGGGTTGGCTGCATGGTAGGCCTGCAGAATGAGAAGAAGCGGTCAGCTGATAGCACATGTTTCGAAGGACAGCGTGTGTTCTTCTTCGCTTTTCCTGAGTGGGTGGTAACAGGGAGCTGAGACTAAATACAATTGGCCATTTCAAATTGGGAGAAAAATGTGGTAAAATCAATTGCCGACTCCTAAATTTATAAAATAATAAAAAAAAAAAAATAGAAAAGGCGATATGGAACAGCACCGACTACAGCAATCTAGGATGTCTATTGAAGTCAGCACAAAAAAATGAACCTTCTCAAAGTCACTTGCGAGCCACTGTTACACTCAAAACTTTTGGACAAACCCAGAGTGATGTTCAGCTGGATGAGCAGAATCATAGGGATACAATACATCACAACGAGCAAGTAAGAAAAAATCGTAAGGTTCTTAACACTAGAACCGCCGGATTTACGCCACACGGGTCACTTTGACCCACACAGTTTTAGGCTGCTTCGTTATGAAAATGAAAGACATGCTATCGGATACAACTGAAAAGGTTTATTCATGAGCATCATATCTAACATTTGCATTGCAGAAACACCGTATTTAAATGGAAAATTAAACATAACGTTTTTATGAGCGCATATACAGACTACAAACAGTGAAAAAATATAATTAAATGCACATTTCAAAAGATACGGGTATGTACATATACCTGTGTACAGGTGTAAACACAAAACTATAAAACAGAAATCATTGTTTCTAATACTACATAAAATAAAATATAACACTACTTCAGGTGTACTCTATGGAGGAGCGTACGCGTCTGCCAGCTGACTGTGCCTGCATCCAGGAGCTGTGATGTAAACACAGACGCAGTTCCATTGAACACTATTGTGTAAACAAATGTAAACTGGTACATACAAACCTGTAAAATCGAAATGTTTTTTTTCTAAAAGTAATATGAAAGAAGAATACTTAAATTACATTTCATATTAGGCACATAAGTTGTTATCCTACCTGTCATTTCAGTTTGCTATGCACATTGCTGTATTACAATCAAAATGACTACTTTCAAGATGAACTATTTCCTTCTGATATATTCCCAGTTGCATTTGTGGAACAAAACAAAGGATTGTTGTCTCCCAGGTACATTGAAAAATAAGCAACTAGGCTTTTACTGAGTTGGCATCTAGACAAATCCACTATCATAGCAATCTCTGTCTCGTAGTCAGTCTACAAACAAAGGCTTGAAATAAAAAAAATAAATAAAAAAAAAACACTTGTGCTAGGAGGGGGCGTGTCTTGTTTGCTGCATTTACAAAAATAGAATATCTTACACTATATGTTAAAAAAAGACATGTATTGTAACGCATGGGTCACATTGACCCGCGTGGTGGTTCTAGGTAGAACTGTTTATAACTTTATAATTTTTGCTATTCTGGCTATCAAACGGTCAGGATATTTAATTCATATATTTAGGAAAAATCAAAAACGGACATACACATATGACTTGCATCGGAAGAGTAATTAACATTTTAAGTGCAAAATGGGTCACAGTGACCTGCATGGCGGTTCTAGTGTTAAATGCTTGATTGATTCAAATAGAGGTAATTATGTGGAATGGCTTTCTCTGATTTCTGACTATGACAGCATGTTAAGCAATCGCTTGTCAATAGCCACAGTATTCTCGGGTACCTCTAACAAGATTCCGAAGGAATAAACGCAGAAGCACAGGAAGCCAAGTATGGAGCTGTAGTGGTAGATTAAACAGCCGACGATGGAAACGCAGCTCAGCTGGCTTGTGTTTCAGGAACGTGACTGACAGTGACCCGAAAGAACGGCTCTTCTGTGAAAACGTGGTACGTTTACTAAAATAATATTAATTTAAAAAGACCACATTCCCCATTTTTTATATATATATATATATATATATATATATATATATATATATATATATATATATATATATATACACACACATACACACACACACACACACACACACACACACTGACAGATATCAATTACTAGAACAGTAAGAGGTCTTTTAAAGACATCGAATTCATCCAGATTGCTGTCAGAAATCTGAAATCACCTCTGAAATTAAGGCATTAAAATCCTAATTAAATAATTAAACTGCTTTAATGGCATTTTTTCGACTTTCAACCAAGACAACAGATTTGAAACAGCTTTCTAAACCAGCCTTCAATAACATTTATACACTTTGTAAAATTGATTTATTTCACATAAGCCTTGCAAGCAGACACTGATGTGCCCTTCTCCAATAAACCTGACAAATGTATATTTGGTTTTGAGTCTGATTTTTTGGAAGAGGCCTGTAAACATTCACAGGTAAATAACTAAGAGTAAGAGCCAGATTGCTGCCAATCAGATTGAAGGAAAAAAACAAAACATAGTTTTCTTTCAAAACAGGCAGCATTGAGTGATTTATTTGTTCAATGTGAGTTATGATGCTGGGTCAAAACTCTTCTTGGCATCAGATTTACATTTTGAAAGAGTTTTACAATAAACACATGTTTCTGTGCTTCAGGTGCTGTTCTTTATTGAAAATAAAGGTCAGATAGTTGCATTAAATTGTGTAACTGCCTGAATGATTAAAAAAAAAAAAAATGTTTTAACATGTGTGATATCATTGGCTTTGCTCACAAGAAAGAAAGCTGTGATTCCTTGCATTGTTTTTTTATTAACGGGGAAATCCTATTCAGATTGTATTGATCTTGTCTGAAATCTGTTCCTGAATTCTGTGCTTTTTTTGTAATCTTGGTATCCTATTTGTACAACCCTAATGAATCCTGCTTTACTGCTACAAATAAAGAGGTGCTTCACTCTTCTGCTGGAAATGTTTATTGTAGTACAGTGAAGATTTCACCGGTGAATACATGCAAATACATTCAGTATATCACACCGGAACTGTCCACGACCAGACTCGAGAGAGGAGTACTAACAGGGTGAAGCAAGCTCTCTGATACTGAGGGGGTGGCAATGTGAGCTCTGCTTTCTTGTTTAGTCAAGGTGCCAGTTCTGTAAAATTGTGTAGTGTTTTTTTTTTATTTCCACACCACATTGGTTTGCCTTTTGCCAACTCGAAGAGGCTGGTTCATTAACCCACTGCACAGCACATTCCCTGTCGATCACATCGATAATTAAACTACAAGAAGGGTAGGCAAGAAAGCAGTAGCATGTTTCTTGACTTCATTAGTATTTTGTTGTGTAACTGTAACTTAAAAAATGTCATTCACCTAACACAGAGTTATGTATATACAGTAGTCTCCATGTATAGGAACACTTCCTGAGAGAACACCCTTGTGGTGAAACAGATATTTCCCATTGTAAATTCTCCGCCTTAAGGAACAGTAACTTTGCTTAAAAGACACCTTCTTGGCATTGATAGTGATTCATTCACAACTGATAAAGGACTGTTTTGGAACCTGATAATTCATCGTCATCAAACTTAAATTAAAATGGTTTATTCAGTCTTTTCTAAAGTGACTTGTCATCGAGAGTGTCTTAATGCACTGTGATTGGTTTATTCAATCTTTCAAGAACCGCCATCATATCATTGACTCGTTTTTGCATTCTAATTTCCACGAGTGCACCTCGTTGCTACCAAATGGAATGTAAACAAACTGCGAAAAGCGACGCTGTTTTCTCTTGCTACAAAAAGTTGGAAATTGTTCGAGCTCCTGAATAAAACCTGAATCAGACATAAGTCACCAAGCAATTTGTGTTTCCCGTTGTGGTGAGTTGCTTCACCGTTCTGTTAAATAGTGTTGTGTATGTCTTGAGTATTGCTCCTGTACAGGTATTCACAATTTATTCTAGAGCCGTCGCTGCATTTTTAACGTGTGGAGGGGTGCTGTGTTAATTTAGTTTGACAGCTTATTAATGTTAGTTTGTCTCTTACTTTATTATTATAGTTTATTAACATACACTTGCCTATTGCTTTTCTCTTACTTATTCGATTCATTTCATGTGGTGATGCACATGCATCATGAGAAGTACTAAATTTATTTATTGGTTCATATTGTGCCTGGCAGCTAACTCCATCTTAGAGACCCAAGGGGTGTTCTGTTAGCCACCAGTGCCTGTGATTAAATTGCTTAGATTGACTCAATTGGTAAATGTCTGCTTTTATATTGCCCTTTAGGAAAAATTTTATTTAATTTACATTACTGAAAATTGCATTATTCTGCAGATAATTTACAACAGAATATCATTTGCAAACATTTTTTCAAAACCTGCAATATTCGTAATAACATTTTAATAATATATATTGTTTATTTCCTTTTTATGAGCTGTTCAAATATTGCACATAAGAGATATCTTTCCTACTACACAGTCATGTTAATATGCTTTATTCCCTTCTCCAGATTTTTTTTCTTTCAGGTGTAATTTCATATTCTTAAAGATTATTTCCTTGCTATTGTGAATGTTAGCTGCAGGCTGGGATATCATCAAAGTTTCCCACAAGGAAGCACTATGTGTCTGTGTAATTGTCACCATTTATCTGCAATTTTGCAGGTCCACGAAGTCTTTGACTGTCCAGAGTGTGACAAGAAATTCATTTCAACTAACCAGCTTAAACGACACATGATTACCCATTCAGGTAAGGGGGCAAGGTTGTGTCTGTTGTAAAAGAGTCTCCCACACAGCACAAGGAAACACTTTGGAAGGAATGGCATGTTCTGGATAGATTTGTAATATAAGAACATAAAAACATAAGAAAGTTTACAAACGAGAGGAGGCCATTCGGCCCATCTTGCTCGTTTGTTTGTTAGTAGCTTATTGATCCCAGAATCTCATCAAGCAACTTCTTGAAGGATCCCAGGGTGTCAGCTTCAACAACATTACTGGGGAGTTGATTCCAGACCCTCACAATTCTCTGTGTAAAAAAGTGCCTCCTATTTTCTGTTCTGAATGCCCCTTTGTCTAATCTCCATTTGTGCCCCTGGTCCTTGTTTCTTTTTTCAGGCTGAAAAAGTCCCTTGGGTCGACACTGTCAATACCTTTTAGAATTTTGAATGCTTGAATTAGGTCGCCACGTAGTCTTCTTTGTTCAAGACTGAACAGATTCAATTCTTTTAGCCTGTCTGCATATGACATGCCTTTTAAGCCCGGAATAATTCTGGTCGCTCTTCTTTGCACTGTTTCTAGAGCAGCAATATCTTTTTTATAGCGAGGTGACCAGAACTGCACACAATATTCAAGATGAGGTCTTACTAGTGCATTGTACAGTTTTAACATTACTTCCCTTGATTTAAATTCGACACTTTTCACAATGTATCCGAGCATCTTGTTAGCCTTTTTTATAGCTTCCCCACATTGTCTAGATGAAGACATTTCTGAGTCAACAAAAACTCCTAGGTCTTTTTCATAGATTCCTTCTCCAATTTCAGTATCTCCCATATGATATTTATAATGCACATTTTTATTTCCTGCATGCAGTACCTTACACTTTTCTCTATTAAATGTCATTTGCCATGTGTCTGACCCGTTCTGAATCTTGTCTAGATCATTTTGAATGACCTTTGGTGCTACAACAGTGTTTGCTACTCCTCCTATTTTTGTGTCGTCTGCAAATTTAACAAGTTCGCTTACTATAACAGAATCTAAATCATTATTGTAGATTAGGAATAGCAGAGGACCTAATACTGATCCCTGTGGTACACCACTGGTTACCACACTCCATTCTGAGGTTTTTCCTCTAATCAGTACTTTCTGTTTTCTACATGTTAACCACTCCCTAATCCATGTACATGTGTTTCCTTGAATCCCAACTGCGTTCAGTTTGAGAATTAATCTTTTGTGCGGGACATTGTCAAAAGCTTTCTGGAAATCTAAATAAACCATGTCATATGCTTTGCAATTAGTCATTTGTCATTTCCACCATTTCAATTTCATCCTTCGTGCTACCCAGGGTTTTCCCATTTTATGGGGAAGTTGAAATCCACCATTAGTATGGCTTCTCCTTTGCTACACGCATTTCTAATGTCATTGTATAACAGATTATTTTGCTCACCATCTGAATCTGGCGGTCTATAGCATGCTCCTATTATTATGCCCTTTGAATTTTTGTCCGTTATTCTGACCCATATTGATTCGGCTTTATTTTCTTTGTCCAGGTTTAACACCTGGGCTTCAAGACTGTTTCTTATGTATAGCGCTACCCCTCCTCCTCTTCTGTCCTGCCTGTCTTTCCTATACAGTGTATACCCACAAATATTATATTTGTCCCCATCACTCTCAGACAACCAAGTTTCTGTAACACCTATCACATCACAGTTACTTGTTAGTGCAGTAGCTTCAAGTTCTAGAATTTTGTTTCTGATACTTCTAGCATTTAGATAAATACATTTAATGGTTGTCTTACCTGAGTTGTTGTTCTTGTTTTGATGCGGTCTCCCTTCTGTTTTTTTGTTGATTTTTCCCCCCTTCCTTTCTAGTTTAAATGCTTCTGAACCTGCTCGAGGATCTTTTCTCCAAGTAGACTGGTTCCCTTGTTATTTAAGTGCAGTCTGTCCCGTCTATACAGATAGTCCTCGTTGTAGAATGTGGTCCAATGATCAAGATAGGTGAAGCCTTCCTGTGTGCACCACCACTTCAGCCATGCGTTTTGATTAATTATTTCCAGCTGTCCATATGGTCCTTTGCAAGGTGCGGGTAGTATACCAGAAAATACCACAGTTTTGGTTTTCTCTTTTAATTTCCTTCCTAGCTCTCTGAATTTGTTTTGCAGGGATTTTGGTCTGTCTCTTCCAGTGTTGTTTGTACCAATGTGGACGACTACTACCGGGTCATCTCCTGTTCGTTCTAGAAGCCTGTCCACGTTCTCAGTGATGTGCTTGACCAAGGCTCCCGGAAGGCAGCACACTGTTGTAGTAAGGGGGTCCAAACTGCAAATCGAACTTGCTGTGTTTCTCAATATGGAGTCCCCAACAGTCATGACCTCCCTTCTTTTTGCTGTCTGGTCACCACTGTCAATGTGGTCCTGGATGTTGTTCCTTTCATTCTCTTGTTGTTGGTTCTGCTCATCAAAATTCTGAAGTGACTCAAATCTGTTGGTTGTTTTGATTTCTGGTGGTTGTGTTTGACGAAGTTTCTTTTTTTCCCTGCTTCTGCCTACCTGAACCCAGCTGTTCTGACCTTCTATCTCCCTGGTGGCTTTCAGTCTGTTAGGGGTGATGCAGACTTCCATGAATTGTGGGTGTGCCAGTTCCTCAAGATCCTGTTGCTGTCTCACTTCTTCCAGCTCCATGTCTAGCATACTTACTAGTTTATGCAAATCCTGGATCGCGCGGCACTTTACGCACACTTGGTTTAGCTCCGCTTGGTTTTGTCGGATTTCCCACATCAAGCAGGTGTCACAGATTACTGGCTTGAAGACCATGTTGTGGGTTTTTTTTTAAAGTTTTGTTTCTTCTGCAGCTGTCAGCCTACTTTCAAACTGCTTCTAAACTGCTCTGTACTTTTCCACGCCTGTACTTCTCCCACTCGCTGTCGCTTCCACTCGCTGTCGCTGGGAAGACTGCCTCGTTTAACTGCGTTGTTCTGCTGTGCTGTGGCTCCTCCCCTCGCCCGTGTCTCAGAACGGTGCTGAATTTGAATCAGCTGCTCTGAGTTTCAGCTTGTTTGTTATCAGAAAAACACACGCGGCTGTTTGACTTTGAGCTGCTGCTGTATTTCCCCAATGTCCTCCTTACTGCTTCTAAACTGCTCTGTACTTTTCCACGCCGGTACTTCTCCCACTCGCTGTGGCTTCCACTCGCTGAAGACTGACTCTCACATTGGAGGAGTCATATGCACGCATACGTTCAAGTGCTTTATATGATGTTGGTACTCCTCTTTGAAGTCACTCTCTTTTGATTTTAAAGCAATGAATCTTAAGTTTTGCATTTAGAAAAGAGGATTGCTGAGAATGTGCTAGTTTCTCGAGATATACAAGTGTTCCTCTTTTAAGAAGTGATTTAATAGTCAAAAATGAATGCCCATCTAATTGGTTTGAACTTAATTGCTCTGATTTAATTACAGAATTCTCTCTGAGGAGAATATTCTCTCCCTTCTGTCCTTGCTGTATTGTTGAAGTATTCCCCCCCCCCCCCCTTTTTTCCCACAGAGAAACGCCCCTACACCTGTGAAGTCTGCAACAGGTCTTTTAAACGCCTCGACCAGGTAACGGCTCACAAGATCATACACAGTGAAGACAAGCCCTACAAGTGCTGGCTGTGTGGAAAGGAGTTTGCACATCGAAATGTCTATAAGAACCACAAGAAGGTAACAAACTGATTCGCTCTTTCTAAAAGATTAGCAAACGCAAGGGCTTTACAATAGGATATTGGAGTAAGAGATTAAAGTTTTTTGTTGTCTTTTTTTTTAATGTTGGTGATTTATTATATAATCCAGTGGTTTAAGTCTGTCAGAGTTAAGATTATTGGTAATCATACAAGTTATGTTTAAATCATGTGTAATAAATCAACTAATAACCTAATACATGTGTGTAAGTCTTTCAATACTGCAGACCTATAAACAGGTCTAGGAAAGATAACTACACCCAAAACAGCATGCCAGTAAATTAATCTAATGTATTTTAGAGGTAAAAGCTATAGTTTTAGGTAAACTGGTACTGTAATTCCTGGATTTACAGGATATTTCATGAGCAGATAAAGCAATCACATGGTCTAATTTTTAAATGTCATTTAAAATCCCTATAAATAAAGTGTTTGCTAGTAATGGGCTTTGTTCACGTTACTTGCCATATGGTGTAACATCCACAGTCAGTTATGATGGCTCAGAACCGGCACTGATTCGGCAGTTTGGTCTGTGTGTGAATTGCCTATACCGTTACAGAGTCGTCACATTTTATGCCGTCTCACTGAACCGTCTGACCTCCTGTGTAAAAGGCTATGCCGGTACAGGAGCACTATAGTGGTCATGGATTGAAAGTCAACATCCCACGAGACTGAATGTATACAGGACCTACTGTAGTTGTTCATCCTGGCACTCAAATGTTTCTCTTCCCATGTGGAAATGTTTTTTCCACTCACTATCCAAAAATCTTTGTTCAAAAAAAAAAAAAAATTTAGAATTTTTGGTTCCAAAATACCTCACCATGTTGGCATTCCGTTAGCCCAGTGGAGCGTTCATAAAAGCATCTTTTATATGTAACAAATACCAGCATCCGCCATGTGACAGGGTGGCTTATTAATTTATTTTGGTGCCAAAGTATTTTGTTGACTCCAAGAACCTTTCCTACTTCAAGTAAGGTTTGAAACAGGTGAATGTCAAGTAGAGTTTGAGACATTGAAAAAGGCGCTATGTTCTGAACCCATGTTAATGAGCCCTGATTTTACTAAACCCTTCATTGTGCAAACAGATGCATTGGATGTGGGTTTAGGAGCAGTACTATGTCAAGGAACTGGAGGGGAGGAACATCCAATCCTTTACATTAGATGGAAACTGTTCCCCCGAGAAACGCGATACAGTACAATTGAGAAGGAGTGCCTGGCCATTAAATGGGCCTTGGAGACTTTAAGGTACTATCTCTTAGGCAGCACATTCATGCTGGTTACTGATCACCATTGGATCAATAGAATGAAAGAAAGAAATGCCTGCATAGCCAGGTGGTATCTAGCATTACAGCCTGTGGAAGGGGTGTGGGTAATTCACTGACCAGGAGACAGACAGGTGTACTTGGAAACACCACACAGGTGCCCAGTTTTATTTTAGACCGGTTTCAGACCTGTTGACTGTGGGCTGCCTATCAACGATGATAGACAGCACCACGGAAATACCACAGCTGGTACACGAACAGCAAATGCACTTGCAGGTGCTCAAAGAAATAATAATGAAAACAGAAGGCGAAAAGAACAAGGGAAAATAAAACAGTAATAAAACTACAAATAAAAGGTGCTGCACTCGGCAGCGTTATCCCGTTCGCCGCTACCCGCACGACCCGGATCACCGTCCTATTCTGTCGGCTATCTAGCCTGCTCTTTTACAATACGCCGGGGTCTGCCCAAGGGTTCCCCGCTCTCTCTGTCTCGCTGTGAATCTTTCTTTTCTCCCGGCTGATTCCCGGTCCTGAATCAAAGCTTCCGCACTCTTGGCGCGTCTAAGTGGGCAGACCTGAGGAAACAGCAGAGCGTTATTTTATAGGACCAACAATCACCCAAGACCCGCCTCTCAGCCATTCAGAGAGGGGGAAAGTCCACACACCCACTTTCCCACCTCCCCGTGTCACTGCCTTGACTCACAGGCGGTTGTTGGGCGACTGCCGCCCTCTTCCTGCAGCCCGTGAACACGCCAGCAGAGTCAGTACAGATCTCTCCCTGTTACACAGCCATATCACTTCCAGGTGAATCACAGAGCGGGAAGTAAGCATCAGAATGCAGACCACCTCTCAAGGTATGGATTTGAGGTGGGTCAGGAAAAAGAAATGTCGGAAACTATGGTTCCCTCTTAAGGGGAGGGGTATGTGACAGGGCGGCCTTTTGATTTATTTTGGTACCAAGGTATTTTTGTTGACTCCAAGAACCTTTTCTACTTCCCTTCGTGTATGAATGTGTGTGTGCTTGTAATATGCATGAGGAATGAATTCTTACATACCATTTTCCCAAATTACTGCAGTGTATCCCCATTCTTGGAGAACAACATAAGCAAAGAGAAAATATAATTAAAAAACCAAAGCTTGTATTATTCATACCTGTGTGTAAAAATCCCTGTTGCTGGTAGTAGCTGGTCAGCATTGTATAAAAGATGGCTGCCAGTGATACCTCAGCATATAAAGATGGCTGATCGTGCCACATCAGCAGAAACAAAATGGTTGTTGACCTTGGAGGTTAAAGGTCATAGCTAATATTTAAAAGTGCACTTTTCTTGTTGTGTGTAGGCTATATATATGTGTGTGTGTGTGTATATATATATATATATATATATATATATATATATATATATATATATATATATATATATATATATATATATATGTGTGTGTGTGTGTGTGTGTGTGTGTATGGTTAACCTTATGTGTGTGAATCTGGCCAAAATATTTTTTTGATGATGCTAATGAAGCATTTTTGTATCTGTATTTATTTTTATTTTTAAAAAATAGACCTGTATCTTTAAATGAGAGTTGCCTTATGAGAAATTTATTCTATATATAAGCGCTGGAGATTGCTTATATTGGGGTGTGGGGGGGGCTCTAACCTTGAAGGTGGATGCTGGAGAGACACATGGCCTATTTCTTTCTCTAGTTTTTCTTTTGTTTCCTATAAATAAATTGTTTTTTTCAGTTTAATTCTGGTGTATTTATCATCCTTTTTGGCAAGCCAAACCCAGTCACTTGGCCTGGTGACACACCGTATTTTCACTTTCTGCTTTTGTGTGAAGAGCTGGACTCTTTCTTTTAAATATATTGTATCACCTTCTTTGCAATTAAATACGCAACCTACATTGTGCCTGAAGTTCCTGCAATTTGACACTTAACAGGTTGTTATATTGTATAATATAACTGAAAATTTAAAGCAAACACAATGCAGCCAAATTGACTTTTTGTTTTGTTTTGCATTTTGTTTTGTGATATTGTTTGTCTCTGTTGCCATGAAAAAGATCTTGACTGACAGGTTTGGAAGTCGTACTCACGTGATCTCTTTGGCTGTGTGAAAGGGTTAAGGCGGTATTATACAGTATTAGATTGCACAATTTTGTGGTGTGTGAATGGTATTTAAAAACTAAAAATAATAATTGAAACGTCTCTGAGATGGCTCAGTAGCTGCATTTGTGTGTGAAACAATGTATCAATTTGCTTGCTCTTCACACTTCTCTGCAAGCAAAGGGACCAAGTTTGTTTGGATGTGAGCTATAGTTAGGTTGTTTTAGTCCTATTCCTATTTGTTTAGGACTGGGTTTGATTGTGTTCACAGTGCAGTTTGCCAGTGCACTCGGTTCGTTTATATGGTGTGTGAAGCGGATGTTTACAGTATCCTGCAAGGTGTATTGAAAGATGGCAGCTATTGATGCATTCCTCCGGTTTTTAATATAGCATGGTTTAGATTCTTACATATTGCTGTGGAAGAACCACTACATTTATTGACTGCACAGTTGTCGAATAATGCGGTTCTTATGTAATTCTTCACGGTTTTATTAAGTAACCACAGGATAATAATCTCGGCTGATAAACTGACAGTTGTCATCCCTTTGGGGGGGGTACATTTATCCCCCCTGATAAAAGATTTTGAACTTACAATTATTTCTTCACGAAGTTTCAAACATATTTAAAATTGTAAATGTATGCTGCATCATTTTTACACAACCTGACTAAGCACTTAAGACCGTAAGATCAGTAGCACATTGTATTAACATGATTTAAAAAAAAAGTTTAGTTTCACTGGAGCCGGATCCTAAAGTTCAGCTGTATAAAGTGGATCAGGCTCGGATTCCACTTACCCGTGATTGTCATCCAAGTGCTGTATGCACCGTAGCAAGGCAATTTAACCAATGAAAATCAGCCACGTCAACGTTCTTCAGTTGCTGTATTTTTTTATTGTCATCTGAACTGCATACTGATACTAAAAAAAAAAAATGAAGACAGGACACTAAAAATCCATAGTAGCTTTTCTTAAACAGCCCCAGAGCCAAAGACTGGAACTTTTACCTGCCGAGTCACCCTCTGAGCAGAGTGGAAAAAAGGCCAAGATTAACAACAATTAACTCCCTGCAGATTAACCTGTTAAAATGTGTACAGTGCCTATAGAAAGTCTACACCCCCTTAAATTTTTTTTCACATTTTGTTGTGTCAGTGCCTCAGAGTTTCATGCATTTAAATGAGGATTATTTTCCATTTATCTACACACCATACTCCACACTGTTAAGGGGAAAAAAGTTTTTATTGAGGAAAAAAAAAATATTAATTTTTATATTAAACCTATATATTAAAGTTTACTCACACAACCCCCCCCCCCCCCCCCCCCCCACCCCCAAATTAAGTCGACAGCTACAGCTGTGAGTGTTGGAATAGATCTCTACCAACTTTGCACTCCTAGATTTGGCAATATTTGACCATTCTTCTTTACAAAACTGAACACTCAAGGGCATTTACCTTTTTGTTTCTTAGCCACTCCAGTGTAGCTTTGGCTGTGTGCTTTGGGTCAGTGTCATGCTGAAAGGTGAACTTCTGTCCCAGTTTCAGCTTTCTTGCAGAGGTCAGTAGGTTTTCCTCAAGGACCTCTCATTACTTTGCTCCATTCATTTTCCCTTCTATCCTCTATAGTGAACCAGTCTCTGCCGATGAGAAACATCCCCATAACATGATGCTGCCACCACCATGCTTCACAGTATGGATGTGTTCTTTGAGTGATGTGCTGTGTTGGGTTTGCGCCAAACATAGCACTTTGCATTTAGGCCAAAAAGTTCAATTTTAGTTTCGTCAGACAACAAAAAATTTTGCCACAGTGTTTTTTTTGCATACTTCAAATGGGATTCAAGGTGGGCTTTCTTGAGTAATGGCTTCCTTCTTCCTCCTGTAGCTCTTGCAAAGTTGCGATTGGCCTCTTGGTAGCCTCTCTGATCAGTCTCCTTCTTGCTTGGTCATCCAGTTTGGAGGGACGGCCTGATCTAGGCAGGGTCTTGGTGGTGCCATACACCTTCCACTTCTTAATAATTGTCTTGACCGTGCTCCAAGGGATATTCAAGGCCTTTGATGTTTTTTATACCCATCCCCTGATCTGTGCTTTATAACAACTACGTCCCAGAGTTCTTTTAAAAGCGCCTTGGTGCTCATGGTTTGAAATGCACTACCCAGCAGAGGAAAACCTACAGGAACTGCTGAATTCATCCTCAAATCATGTGAATCACTACAATTTAACACAGGTAGATGCCACTTAAGTTGGTGTGTGATTTACACCTGAGCTAATTTAGGATTGCTATTACAAGTTGGGTGGACACTTATCCAACCAAGCTATTTCAGTTTTTGTTTTTAATTAATTTTTCTACAAATTTTTTGAATATTTTTTTATTTGGAAGTTGTGGGGTAGGATGTATAGATAAATGAAAAACAACAATAAAAAAACTATTTTAATGCATTTTAATTCCAGGCTATAAGGCAACAAAATGTGACAATTTTGAAAGGGGTTTAGATTTTCTGTAGGCACTGTATGTTGTGTTATGTTCCATTTATTGTTGTTGCACTCTGTAGTTATCAATGAGATTATGTACAGTAATGCAGGCACTTGTCATGAGTGCGTTTTTACATTTTAATTTTAGTTGCTGTAAGCGTAGGTAGTTTTTGTTATTGCCTTTTGGTACCATGTCCTTAAAAATAATAATAACTGCATTTATCCTGCCTGATGGCAGATTTGGCAAATGTGTGATTCCTAAAGATTTTTTAGCAGTTGATTGGGTATAAATAAGTACCTTAATGATTCTCTTAACTGTTTACATTCTACACTACAGGTGTATCAAGGCTTGCCATGATGATTTGTTGTTTGTCAATTTTACCCCCCCCCCCTTTGGCAATTTGACAAATCACATCTGTACAAATGCAAACAAAAAACAACAAAAAAGTGCAGCGCCTAATTGATAGCTGTCATCAGTTGACAATTAATTTCTTCTTCTTTAATTCACTGATGCCGTGATACAGTTTTGTACTATAAATACAAAATAAATAAATACAAAAGCAGAACATTTAACAATTTTACAGTTTCCAGTCGGGTCAGAAAGTGAAGGCTAAAATTAACTGTGACCCTAATGTAGTTCCCTGGAAACATTTTTAGCTTTTTGTTCTACTTGTTTCCTCAGAGTATGAACTAAACTACATGCAAAATGTTTACTTCCTAGTCAGGTTACCTTGTATAGTTTGTTTCCTATGTGCAAAAGGATCAAACCTAGCAGCAGTTCACATTAACGTTAAGCAAGCGAACCAAACTGTGCCTTTGCCAAGCACACCAGGACCTGCTCTTTAGGTGGACTCGGTACGGTTAGTTTCCCAAGTGGACGTTGTTGTTCACACTTCACACCAAATGTACCGAACCGTACCGAGTGCGGACCCAGTGTAAACGGACCCAGTGTGAACACAGCCTTATATTACTGGTGATGCATATCTCTCCTAGAGCAGAGGGTAAGGAGCCAGCTACTCACTGTGTTCCCCATGGTGATTCATGTAGCTAAAGTGTGGTTTTATATACTGTTTCTACAGATGGGATAGTCTTGTTGTTTCCACAGCCAAGAACAACCTGAGCTATTTGGATACAATCTTGGTCTTAATCCAGATAATAGTGCATTAGCACACTACCAGTGCTGAGCAGATTGAAACAAGCTTGCAGTTTCTGCTGTCTAGAAGGTGTTGAAGAATCACATTGCTGAACACATGCAGTGGAAGGGAGAAATAATCCAGTACTGGGCAGTGTCAGTACTGGTGTTTATAGTGCTTCAATTACATTGTCATATTAATCCAGTACTGGGCAGTGTCTGTACTGGTGTTAATGATGCTTCATTTACATTGTCTTATTAATCCAGTACTGGTCAGTGTCTGTAGTGGTGTTTTAGTGCTTCATTTACATTGTCATATTAATCCAGTACTGGGCAGTGTCTGTACTGTTGCTAATGGTGCTTGCAGAGAGTCAAAGCCATGAAGCTAAACATGCGTTCTTCAATTGACTTTGATTTTTCCTTGGGGATAACAAGCAGGCCAGAGTTGGAGGACCTCAGCCTGTGGGCAGGGACATAGCGGGTCAGCAGGTTGAAGAGGTACTCAGGACCTGTGTGATGAAGGGCATTGTAGGTGAGCAGGAGAGTTTTGAAAGTAATCCTGAACTTTACAGGTAGCCAGTTCAGCTGGGCAAAACGGGAGTGATGTGATCACAATTTGTACATCTTGTAAGGGTCCTGGCGAAGGTATTTTCAACTAGCTGCAGTCATTTGTTGGCACGTCCCGGAAGACCACCAGAGAGAGAGTTGCAGTAGTTGAGTCGAGAGGAGATAAATGCATGACAGAGTATCTCTGCATTTGGGAGGAAAAGGTAATGACAGACTTTGGAGATGTTTCGAAGATGGTAGAAGGAAGATTTGACCACGGAGGAGATGTGGGAATCAAAGGAGAGGTTGCTGTCAAGAAGTACACCACGGCTTTATACAGTGGGGGAAGGCAGCAGCAGACAGTTTCCGAGGTTCAAGGCAGCAATATTGAGATTCAAGTTGAGTTTTAGGTCCTACTAAAATGAGTTCAGATTTGCTTGTGTTGAGGTGAAGAAAATTGGCAGACATCCAGGCCTCGATGTCTTGAGTGCAAGCCGAGAGCTGGACCATGACAGAGGGACATCCAGGGTCAAGTTTTCGGTCGAACTGGCTGTGATCAGCATAGGAGTGAAACATGAGGCTATGTTGGTGGATGAGGTGCCCCAAGGGAAGCATGTAGATGTTGAAGTGAAGAAGCCCAAGAACAGACCCTTGAGGGATACCACAAACACTGTTGTAGCAGCAAAGGTCATTCAAAATGATCTAGACAAGATTCAGAACGGGTCAGACACATGGCAAATGACATTTAATAGAGAAAAGTGTAAGGTACTGCATGCAGGAAATAAAAATGTGCATTATAAATATCATATGGGAGATACTGAAATTGGAGAAGGTATTTATGAAAAAGACCTAGGAGTTTTTGTTGACTCAGAAATGTCTTCATCTAGACAATGTGGGGAAGCTATAAAAAAGGCCAACAAGATGCTTGGATACATTGTGAAAAGTGTTGAATTTAAATCAAGGGAAGTAATGTTAAAACTGTACAATGCACTAGTAAGAACAATATTGTGTTCAGTTCTGGTCACCTCGCTATAAAAAAGATATTGCTGCTCTAGAAACAGTGCAAAGAAGAGCGACCAGAATTATTCTGGGCTTAAAAGGCATAAAAGAATTGAATCTGTTCAGTCTTGAACAAAGAAGACTATGTGGCGACCTAATTCAAGCATTCAAAATTCTAAAAGGTATTGACAGTGTCGACCCAAGGGACTTTTTCGACCTGAAAAAAGAAACAAGGACCAGGGGTCACAAATGGAGATTAGACAAAGGGGCATTCAGAACAGAAAATAGGAGGCACTTTTTTACACAGAGAATCGTGAGGCTCTGGAATCAATTCCCCAGTAATGTTGTTGAAGCTGACACCCTGGGATCCTTCAAGAAGCTGCTTGATAAGATTCTGGGATCAATAAGCTACTAACATCCAAACGAGCAAGATGGGCCGAATGGCCTCCTCTAGTTTGTAAACTTTCTTATGTTCTTAAGTGACTGGGTTTGCGACACCACTGCATCCAGCATAGAAAACGGACTGCATGCATCCGGATAGGGAAGAGGACATCCAGGAGAGGCAGGTTTCACCTACAAGTTAGAGCAGTAAAGTTAGTGCTGGATTAATTGAACAGCTCATTGTCTCACAGCCATGTTCAGTCGAGTACTTTGGTGTTTGCTGGCAGCATTCTTCCACTCGATCCATCTGTTGGTCTGTCCAGTTTGTTTAAATGTTGTGCTTTGAGTCAAGTAGTCATGCTCTTGTTACTGCTTGTAGTGGTATTGTAATGTAATTGACTTTATGCTGTCATACATGTCATGCTTTCAAGTCGTTGAGCAGGCTACACTGAAACCCACACTTCTTTGCTGCTTATAAGAATCTTTTAGCTTCTTCCTTCAAGCCTACCCAGAATAATCAGCCCCAGTGTTTGTCTACTTGACTTAGTTTCTTCTAGTTTTACATTATAGTTTTTGTTTGTGGTGTTTCTTCAGTTGTCCTTCACTTACTGGTTGTGGTAAACCGGATGGTGGCACAGCAAGCAATTGCTGTAATTTTTTTTATTATGAAGACATATTATATTGTAAATATATAGATATTCATGTATTGTAATACATGTTAACACATTTCTCAACTTTAAAATACATTTTCAAATGTTCTACAATTAAATATTGAATTGCATTCCAAGTGTATTGATATGTCTGTTCTTCTGTTAATTTTGTTAATAACATGGTCAGTCTACTGCCCTTAATCATAGAATCTGAGAATGTTTGCTGGCAGTTTATGTTTCAATGAGATTGCACAGTTAACACATCAGCAGGAGGGCTGGGTATATTATAGAAGGTTAAAACTGGATAAATAACTAAGAATTTTTTAGGATGCCAAAGCTGTTTTGAATTCAAACCAGATCTGAGCATCTTACAATCTTTTCTCAGATACAGGGGGAGTTGAGGGTGATGGGGTGGAAGGAGAAATAATGCCTTAGCAGTTAGTACCCTGCCCTTTTGTTAATTTCTGTTTTCCCCCCTCTTGAGAGAGTTGATCAATCCCAAATAAGTGAGCAGACTGAGTTTAACTGCGTGAAAGAGTGCCTGTTTAATTAACACAGCAGCTTCCTCAATTAGAACCACTATCTGGACTGTATAATTACATTGACTGCGCATTATTGTTTTCCACCTTCCAAACCCTCACACAGGTTTTTGTTTCATCTCCAGACTCACTCTGAAGAGAGACCATTCCAGTGTGAGGAATGTAAAGCTTTGTTCAGGACGCCGTTCTCCCTGCAAAGACACCTGTTGATACACAACAGTAAGTATCTTCAGTTTGCACTGTGCAAACTCAAGCTGTCAGTTTAGAGAAGATTTCCCAGTGTAGCCAAGAACATCAACCAGGGAATTCAGGAGAGAGAGAGTAGAAATGTGGAATCCATGTGTTCAAGCATACTACTGTAATGTAAAGCATTTTCAAAAGAAAACATTTACTAGAATACTTAACCCTTTCTCATATTATGAATTGCTTGAGATTTATTATATATATATATATATATATATATATATATATATATATATATATATATATATATATAATAATATAATTTTCAACTGTTACAATTGTAACATTAAAAGGTGACAATTTCCTCATTAAAAACAAGCAAACCTAAAAAATAGAGGAAGTCTTACTGTACATATAATTTTGTTTAGCATACAATACAAGAAATTATAAATCATTTCAGCATGCAGTAATCCACTGACAGCTTATTATGAATTGTGTTTTTCTTAAGGATCTCCATACCTAGTAACACTGTGACTGGTAGACTGATTGTGAATGATAATGTACATTAATTTCCAATTCTTCAATGTTGAAGCATTAATGAAATACACAAGACACAGACTGGACTCTTTCTAAACAAATATTCCTATCGATAAGCTCTTACTGTTCTTCGTGAATTACTCAATAATGGTGGTTTACAACATTTCCTGTATAGATTTTATTTTTTTATACTGTTTTTTGTTTTAGGTGAAAGGACATTCAAGTGTGATCATTGTGATGCAACATTCAAAAGGAAGGACACTTTAAATGTTCATATTCAGGTGGTGCATGAAGGACACAAGAAATACAAATGTGATCTGTGCGAGAAGGCCTTTGTGACTCCCTCTGTGTTGAAGAGTCATAAGAAAGTAAGTGATTATGAAAACTGGACTTCTCCGCCAGTTTACAGCTGTGGCCAATACTGTAGCATCACCTAGCATTTTAGGATTCAGACATATAAAAAAAAAAAACTATAAGGTCATTTTTATCTTTTATTTAACGTAATGAAATAAACGACAAAATTATATTGCAAGTCTACCGGAAGCTATACTAGTAGTAGATTATTTAATGTTAGATTTCATAATGTCACATTTTTCAATTTTTGTCAGTTTTTTTCATATATATATATATATATATATATATATATATATATATATATATATATACAGTACCAGTCAAAAGTTTGAGTACACCTGCTTGAAACAAGGTTTTTCATGATTATGTATGCTTTTATAAACTTGTCTATAAACAGTTAATATTTCATTATATGATACATGTACTTATATAAGCTGATAATCATAAGTGAATTTCATTCAAAAATTTAATTTTTAAATGAAAATGTAAATCTTGTCAATTTCAATGAAATGGTCACCCAAAGCAAGGGGATTTCAATCTGAAGCCCAAGTCAGTTAAAAGTCTGAAATGTGTATAACACGGTGTTAGAACACTGGCCTAAGTATAAAAGTGTCTTTGTTAGATGTTCTCTGAGTTAACTAGCATGTTACCTAATTAACCTTTTGATTACTATAAATATTGGTAGCATAGGCACAAGTTTGTCCTTCCTGAATGTAAGGGAGCAGAAAATGGCAAAATACGCTCAGTTAAGCAAAGAAAAAAGACTGTAATTACTTTAAGAAATGAACGTCAATCTTTAAGACAAAGTGCAAGAACTTTGCAAGTGTCTGTAACTGCTGTGGCCAAGACCATCAAACGATTTGAAGAAACTGGCACTCATGAGGACCGAACAAGGTCAGACAGGCCAAGGGTGACCTCAGAATCAGAGAACAAGTTCATTCGAGTCACAAGTCTGCAAAACCAGCGATTAACTGCCCCTGTAATACAAGCTCAGCTAAATGCTACTAGAAGTACAGATGTTTCAACATCAACTGTTCAGAGGAGATTGCGTGAAGCTGGCCTAACTGGAAGAATTGCTGGGAAATATGCAAATAAAGCATTACAAGAGCCAATCAAATCGCATGAAAGTTGCCTAACGGCTTCTGCAGTCAAAGCGTTTTAAAAATCAAAATACAGTAGCTGCATACATGTTTTGCCCTTTTTGGGGCACATCAGTACAGCGAAACTGTATTCTGACTTCAAAAAGGCTCAGGAGAGTAAGTAAAAAAAGTAGCTTTTGAGTTAAGGTAAATGAAAGTAGTACATTTTAAAAATATATATGTGTATGTATGTATGTATGTATGTGTGTGTGTTTGCGTGCGTGCATCTCATTTGGTTTGTTTTCAGCACGGGTTGGTCCTAGTAGCGGGCTGTGTGACTTTACAGACAGTCAGTGAGAAAGAAAATTCAAGCTCTAATTCTAACAAACAGAAAAAAATAAATGTGAAGATTTGTAAGTTAACTGAAGTGCTCCCATACTGGTTAATATATGATAAAAGGTTGTATTTTCTTATGTAGACTTTACAGTAGTGGTTTATGTCTGCATGTGTTTTAAGCAGAAAAGAAAGTTCCATTTATTAAAAATCTCACTCAAGCCTTCAGTTTCAACAGGGATACGAAGCCCAGAAGAGATCACACCCTAGATTTATAAAGTTACATTTCTCAGATGTCTGCTATAATTAGGGGTTTGGCTGGAATTGGATCCGTTCTTGGCACATGACAAAACAAATTGCTAAAATACTACCTTGTGAGCTTCAGCAAAGACATGCAAGTTAATCGAATGCACCAGAGCAAAACAATGTGTTTTATTGTAGAAAATGATCATGATTCAGTGTGGGTAAAGACCAAATTATAGGTTTGAATTTGGCTATTGAAAACACAATTCTTAGAGATCTTTATTTAGAGATGCAAGGTTTTGATTGTTTCATTTGTTTTTTTATTTTAATGTGTTCTGTTTCGGCTTGCTTTTAATTAGTTTTTTGTTAGAGAATAATAGGGAAAAGAAAAGCTATTGTTTTTGCGTTCTAAACATCAGTTCTGTTTATTTCAGTTAGTAGTTGTAGCTGAAAAAACAAACTGCATGACAGGCTTAAATGCTGTTTGTTCTCCATGCTATGGTCTCCAGTGCTGAAGACTGCCCTGTGATACGCCTTTGTGCAGAGTGTGGTGGTGGATTTATGAGCTATTGTGCAGTTTAGCCTGATTTGAGTTTTACCAGACCAATTATAAAAAATACATTAAAAAAAGCTTAAATATGTGCTCGTATTAACTAGAGGCACTAACTGAGCTTTGTAATTCTTCCACTTTGATAGCAGACTTTCATGCTTTTCATTTTCACTGAAATAAATATTGGGGCAAATTAATGAAACAAAGTCTGTGATAATGAAGTATTTCAGACATGGAGTTAAGCTGTTAGCTGCTAGGAGCAAAATAATTATCTGATGTAGTTTTAATTTTAAAATGTCCCTTTGGTATATTATAAAATATTACAAAAATACCTAGGGGTGTAAAGTAATGAAGTAAAAACAGTTCGTTACACTACATAAGTATTTGTTTTCGGGATCTGTACTTTTTAAGTACTTTATTTTTGGGATACTTTTACTTAAATATTGTACTTTTTACTTCACTGCGTTTCCCAGAAGCATCTTGTTACTCGTTCTTTCAGCACAGTGACTCTTGCGCAGGCCAGGATTCTGATTGGGTAAAGCAGGGCCGCATGCGCAGTGTCTGTCCAAGCAGAGACCGTTTTGTTTAAAAAAAAAAAAAAAAGAAAAAAAGCTTTATTTGCTATTCTGAATTTAAATAGATAGAGTAAGGACAGCTGGGAAGTAGATATTGACATATTGCGTTCAGAGGGTGTGTAAAATAAGATCAGAGATTTTCCTCCATCAAGCAGGAAAAGGGTAATAATATCAGAAGCGAATACATACTGGAGGCCTGCAGTGCATTTTTTGTTTTTCAGGCCGATTTCCATGGGTAGAATTTAAGGGGGGGCTACTTTTTACTTTTGATACTTGATGTCATACATTTGTACTTTTTACTCAAGTAGTTTTCTAGAAGGATACTTGACTTTAACTTAATTACTTTTTTTTTACACAGGTAACACATTTGAATACTTTTTCAACCCCTGATTATATCCCATTCCCTTGACTTTGATTTGAATGCACTTGGTCTCTTGTAGCGTGGCTCATTGGGACAGGGGCACAGCTGCAATTTGAATGTCGGTGGGGTTATGCAGCTGATGGTGCCAGTCTCCACACAGGGATAGCTTTGGGATCGAGCAATTAACTGTGATCCCTGTGACTTTTTGATTTTCCTGAACAAGGATCTTTTGGACTGGCAGGCTATGAATTTACTTTTTTTTTTCTCTATAGCTGGAATTAATAATACTCATACTCATCATTTGTATTGTTAGCATTTATTATTGCTATGCTGTCAGGGTCTCTTCAGTAGAGTCAGGACAATGAAATGAAAGCGAGCCAGTATAGGTTTTCTATGAAGAAGGTAGCCAGTGATATTCAGGCTGCTGGATACTGCAGCACTATAAAGATAACTATTCCTTTAGAATACTGTAATCCTTAGTAAGGTTATCAATTGTCCTTCGAGTATCTTGCAGAAGATCATGTTCTTGGTGTGCATGCTACAATTCAGCGGTTATATATGAGTGGTGGTTTAATACTCCTCTTGTTTTTGTGCCAGATAAAACAAATGTAATACAATAGTTTCTGTACTGTAATGACAAATATGTAGTATAAAAATATGCTTAATCTTTATGGGTATAATGTCTTTTTTAGTTTAATTCACATTAATAATGTTCTTTTTTTTCTCCTTCCACAATATTGCATTCATTATATTATTGTAGACCCACACTGGAGAAAAGGAGAAAATATGCCCATACTGTGGCCAGAAGTTTGCAAGTAACGGGACCCTGAGAGTTCACATCAGGAGCCATACAGGTAAACGATGACCTTGGATTATATATATTTTTTTTATATTGTACTTTTGTATGACCAAAATGAGTTGAAGCGTCAATAAACAGGGTCAGTAGAAACCCAAGGAACTGTTCCATTATTATTCATAACAAAGCTGCATGGAGCTGTTAGTATTGTGCTGGACTAGGGTGTATGAAGTAGGTTTGCAGTATGTTTCAACAACACTCAGGTTAAACTGCCCCAGTTACATCACAGCAATGTGGACGCTCTAGCCCTGTTGGGCTAAGTTTTAGGTAACCCAGTTTTGATCTTAGTTCTTGAACACGGTTATGCTAGTATGGACAGGGCCTAAGTATACAGAGATAATAACGAGTGAATACATTTTGCATTTCTTTTCTACCATGCTGGTACAGTTCTTAAACTTGCATAAGTGTGCCGTTTATTTTACTTCTATTAGAAAAGCGTGTTTATGGCTCTTCATTAATTACACGTTAGTTAATGTGCAAAGATAAGTACATGGTACGGGAATATTGTTTAATGCTGCATATACTACCTTCCAGTTATTTTTGCAGGCTACAATATGCTAACACAGAAATCTAATATGAAGTGTATACTGTACTAAGAACACAAAAGGGCACTGGTAATGATTTACTTGATGTACAAGTAAAAACACTTTTTATCACTTTGCACAATCTTGGAACACTGGAAGCCACTTTAAAAAATGAAGGTGATTCAAGATGGCTGAATGTTATAACATTTTTGAAGTAAGGAGTTATTAGAAACATGTTATGATGAAAAGACATGTACGGAGACCTGTCTATTTACATAAGTTACATACATGCGTTTCTGTAAAGCAGCTGGTTTCCCTATCTCTCTATCTACCATAAATAGCTGTCAAGATGAAAGTTCTTAATATTGTTAAATTGAGGTACAATTTCAGTAGTGCCTATCTAATTGTGTGATGGGAGGAGTTAACAGGGGGGTGGGGGAGCCCCAAGTGTATTTATCACTACGTTAGGTTTTCTGTTTCTGCTTGCACAAGCTGCAAAAAGCCTCCCCCCACATAGCTTCAGCTAAATTAAGTTATTGATATTTTTTTTAAAGTTTTGTACCAAATCAAGAAAATGGCTAAAGATGCACACATAAAGCTATACTGTACTTGCCTTCCTGGTTTATATGATTGGAGACCAATGTAACAAAGGGCTTTTTGCATGCAGTTGGCTTGCAGTTTTAATTCTCGACGATAAGAAGTGCTGAAGTAGAAAATAACAAATAAGGTGTTTTTAGCAGCCCTCGAATTAACATTCAGAGTTTGTTTGGTCTAGTTCTGAAACACTAGCTGTTTTTATTTCACTTACAATAAAGTAGAGAAAACTTTTTACAGGAATACAAGCTTTATTGATCTGTCCCCAAATGCTATTTTATTCTTTTGTTCTACACACTGGTCATGGCAGAACTTCTACCAGCTATTTAGTGGATACCCTATTAAAGCTACATCTTATCATCTTACCCAAATCAGATTTCTAAATAAAAAATATTTCAAAGTGTGTACCTATATAAGGTGCCCATGGGATAGCTTATTTCTGTTCATAGACATGTAGATGTCTGGAGATGAGAAAGCTATATTAGAACATAAGAAAGTTTACAAACGAGAGGACGCCATTCGGCCCATCTTGCTCGTTTGGTTGTTAGTAGCTTATTGATCCCAGAATCTTATCAGGCAGCTTCTTGAAGGATCCCAGGGTGTCAGCTTCAACAACATTACTGGGGAGTTGATTCCAGAGCCTCACGATTCTCTGTGTAAAAAAGTGCCTCCTATTTTCTGTTCTGAATGCCCCTTTGTCTAATCTCCATTTGTGACCCCTGGTCCTTGTTTCTTTTTTCAGGTCGAAAAAGTCGCTTGGGTCGACACTGTCAATACCTTTTAGAATTTTGAATGCTTGAATTAGGTCGCCACATAGTCTTCTTTGTTCAAGACTGAACAGATTCAATTCTTTTAGCCTGTCTGCATATGACATGCCTTTTAAGCCCGGAATAATTCTGGTCGCTCTTCTTTGCACTGTTTCTAGAGAAGCAATATCTTTTTTATAGCGAGGTGACCAGAACTGAACACAATATTCAAGATGAGGTCTTACTAGTGCATTGTACAGTTTTAACATTACTTCCCTTGATTTAAATTCAACACTTTTCACAATGTATCCAAGCATCTTGTTGGCCTTTTTTATAGCTTCCCCACATTGTCTAGATGAAGACATTTCTGAGTCAACAAAAACTCCTAGGTCTTTTTCATAGATTCCTTCTCCAATTTCAGTATCTCCCATATGATATTTATAATGTACATTTTTATTTCCTGCGTGCAGTACCTTACACTTTTCTCTATTAAATGTCATTTGCCATGTGTCTGCCCAGTTCTGAATCTTGTCTAGATCATTTTGAATGACCTTTGCTGCTGCAACAGTGTTTGCCACTCCTCCTATTTTTGTGTCGTCTGCAAATTTAACAAGTTTGCTTACTATACCAGAATCTAAATCATTAATGTAGATTAGGAATAGCAGAGGACCTAATACTGATCCCTGTGGTACACCACTGGTTACCACACTCCATTCTGAGGTTTTTCCTCTAATCAGTACTTTCTGTTTTCTACATGTTAACCACTCCCTAATCCATGTACATGTGTTTCCTTGAATTCCAACTGCGTTCAGTTTGAGAATTAATCTTTTGTGTGGGACTTTGTCAAAAGCTTTCTGGAAATCTAAATAAACCATGTCATATGCTTTGCAATTATCCATTATCAATGTTGCATCCTCAAAAAAATCAAGCAGGTTAGTTAGACACGATCTCCCTTTCCTAAAACCATGTTGACTGTCTCCCAGGACCCTGTTACCATATAGGTAATTTTCCATTTTGGATCTTATTATAGTTTCCATAAGTTTGCATATAATAGAAGTCAGGCTTACTGGTCTGTAGTTACCTGGTTCAGTTTTGTTTCCCTTTTTGTGGATCGGTATTACGTTTGCAATTTTCCAGTCTGTCGGTACCACCCCTGTGTCAAGAGACTGCTGCATGATCTTGGTTAGCGGTTTGTAAATTACTTCTTTCATTTCTTTGAGTACTACTGGGAGGATCTCATCCGGCCCAGGGGATTTGTTTATTTTAAGAGCTCCTAGTCTCTTTAACACTTCTGCCTCAGTTATGCTAAAGTTATTTAAAACTGGATAGGAACTGGATGACATGTGGGGCATGTTGTCAGTATCTTCCTTTGTAAAAACTTGTGAAAAGTAATCATTTAATATATTTGCTATTTTTTTTTCTTCATCTATGATTTTGCCATTTGTATCTCTTAAACATTTAATCTCCTCTTTGAATGTTCACTTGCTGTTGTAATATTGGAAAAACATTTTGGAATTGGTTTTAGCTCCCTTAGCAATGTTCATTTCTATTTCTCTCTTGGCCTTTCTAACTTCCTTTTTGACTTGCGTTTGCAGTTCCGTGTACTCTTTCTGCGTACTTTCTTTTTGGTCCTTTTTTAATGCTCTGTAAAGTGCCTTTTTTCACTGAATATTTTTTTAAATTGATCTATTAAACCATTTTGGCAATTTAGTTTTACATTTAGATTTGTCTACTTTAGGGATGTAATTGTTTTGCGCCTCTAGTACTACATTTTTGAAGAACAACCATCCTTCTTCTGTGGGTGTTTTCTCTATTTTACTCCAATCTACTTCTGTTAGTCTCTGTTTCATACCTTCATAGTTTGCTTTTCTAAAATTGTAAACCTTAGCTTTAGTCATTACTTTTGGGGATTTAAAAAACACTTCAAATGAGACCATGTTGTGGTCTGAGTTTGCCAGTGGTTCTCTGACCTCTGTTTTAGTTATTCTATCTTCGTTATTTGAAAAGACTAAATCAAGGCATGCCTCCCCTCTAGTCGGTGCCTTGACAAATTGTGTTAGGAAGCAGTTATTTGTCATTTCCACCATTTCTATTTCATCCTTCGCGCTACCCACCGGGTTTTCCCATTTTATTTGGGGGAAGTTGAAATCCCCCATTAGTATGGCTTCTCCTTTGCTACACGCATTTCTAATGTCATTGTATAACAGATTATTGTGCTCACCGTCTGAATCTGGCGGTCTATAGCATGCTCCTATTATTATGCCCTTTGAATTTTTGTCCGTTTTTCTGACCCATATTGATTCGGCTTTATTTTCTTTGTCCAGGTTTAACATCTGGGCTTCAAGACTGTTTCTTATGTATAGCACTACCCCTCCTCCTCTTCTGTCCTGCCTGTCTTTCCTATACAGTGTATACCCACAAATATTATATTCGTCCCCATCACTCTCAGACAACCACGTTTCTGTAACACCTATCACATCATAGTTACTTGTTAGTGCAGTAGCTTCAAGTTCTAGAATTTTGTTTCTGATACTTCTAGCATTTAGATAAATACATTTAATGGTTGTCTTACCTGAGTTGTTGTTCTTGTTTTGATGCGGTCTCCCTTCTGTTTTTTTGTTGATTTCTCCCCCCTTCCTTTCTAGTTTAAATGCTTCTGAACCTGCTCGAGGATCTTTTCTCAGAGTAGACGAAGTTTAAGTTTCTTCTGCAGCTGTCAGCCTGCTTTCAAACTGCTTCTAAACTGCTCTGTACTTTTCCACGCCTGTACTTCTCCCACTCGCTGTCGCTTCCATTCGCTGTCGCTGGGAAGACTGCCTCGTTTAACTGCGTTGTTCTGCTGTGCTGTTGGCTCCTCCCCTAGCCCGTGTCTCAGAACGGCGCTGAATTTGAATCAGCTGTTCCGAGTTTCAGCTTGTTTGTTATCAGAAAAACACACACGGCTGTTTGACTTTGAGCTGCTGCTGTGTTTCCCCAATGTCCTGTGTTTTCTGATTAAAGCAATTCAAGATGCAATTTCTCCTTACTGCTTCTAAACTGCTCTGTACTTTTCCAAGCCTATACTTCTCCCACTCGCTGTCGCTGGGAAGACTGCCGTTAAGAGTAAAATTCACCAGCAGCAAGTTATTTTGGCCTATTATATGCCAAAGCAGAGGAGGAACTCTCTTGCAATAGCAAATTAACCCATTAACTAAAAATGAATTAAGTTTGTCAAATAGTCACACATCTCAGATTGTCAGTGGCACTCTGCTTCCTCTGGAGACTAACAATGCACTGGATGCATACTGTGTTGTATGCAGTGGTCCAGATAAGCTGTATACCTGCCATTTTTACACATTAAACAATCAGAAACTTCCACTAACAACTATATCTCCCAGAATACAATGTCTTCAGTTACTAGGAAACTGTGCACAAGAAAAAACAACCCAACAAACATTGTCCAATCTCTGGCTAGCCCTGTTGTCTTTGCAGCCAGTAACAGTAAGAATTAGAAAAATTTGAAGCTGCACAAGTTGAAGTGTAAACACCCCAGTCCAGCTACAAGTCCAGCTGGAACCATCGTCAGAGGCAACTGCTAAAAAAAAGTGCCTATAATATCAAACGGAACCGATTTATAACTTATTAATGCAACTTATTGTATTTATCTACATGGCTTTATATTGAAGTTTGAACACGTTTACCGAGTTTAAGAATGAAATGTTAAAATATAACTAATGTAATTAATTTGCAGAGTCAGTGTGATATCTCGAAAAAAAAATTGAGCTGAGCCGATAAAGAACCTTGTAGAACACATGCGTGGTTGTACAGAAGTTCAAAAGTAACATTGCAGTTACAGTGGAAAGCTCTTTTTTAATAAGTTACTCCCAGTGTACCAAAACCTTACTGGAGCTCTGGTTGTATATATTTATGCAATATCTTTTTCAACATAATCCTAATATTGATATTTAAACTTGCATATCCTTGATGATAAATCAATTATGATTAATGACATCAGGCAAGCATCAAGTCTTCATGGGAAAAAAGTTATTTCAACAGCGTAGCCTCCACGGTTTTAAACAAAAAATCATGAAAATAATAAACCAGCTGATTATGTTGAAATAGATATTGAGGCAATAGACACAGCACAAAACTGCAAAGGTAAGTAACACTGTGACAGGCTGGCGAGTGGATAGAGGCCCAGAGACAGACTGCAGTTAAAAAAAAATAATACTTTTATTATAAACACAAAATAAAAGGGCACAAGGGCCAAAACAAAGGGATTTAAACACAAATAGAAAGACATAAAACAAGACTTACAAAAATAAAGGTTTCCAGGCTGGGCGATTCCTTCACTGGATCAGAAAATACAAAAAAAAGCGCAAAACAGCAAACCAAAAAAAACAGCAAGCACAAGCACCAGCTTGCTTCCTCAGCTCCCTCCTCTCTCTAATGGGAAGCTGAGGCCTCCTTTATGTCAGGTGGCTGAGTGCTGATTGATCGTTAATTACTCTAATCAACCCCAGCCACCTGAATACAATAAACCCAGGCAGGTAGGGGAATTTAACCCCATAACTGTCAATTTATAAAGGGCAGAGCTCTGCTGTGCCACAAACACATTTAAATAGTACAGTACTTAATAAGAGTATGCTGGTCATTTTTGATGACATGTGGCCACTTCCTCAGCTGAATTCACATCTACTCAACTTTGAGAAGGCTTTGCAGATGGTGGAGACCAAGCTGGAGATTTTTCAGTCTTTCTTTAATGACTGGCATATGGTCGAGACCGCCCTGCAGACCTTTCTCCTCTCCCCCCACCCCATTTTGCCTTTATCTGGAAAGAGCCGCACGTTAATGAGCCCAGCCCATTTTGCCTTTATCTGGAAAGAGCCGCACATTAACAAGGCCTAACAATAGCTGGCATTAGCAGAGTGTTTGGTTTGAGTGAAGGCACGTGGAGACCCAAGCTAGACTTGTTACTCTGTAATCCATCATTCACACTAACAAATCGACACCGACAGAGCCAGCATCCGAGGGCTCATTCAGAACACTGCTCTGCACTGCAATATCCTGTCAGCAAACTGCTTTCTGGGAGTCACTGGGATTTGTGCTTAATGTGGTCTTAGATCTTCCCATTGGTCACACAGATTCCAATGCTTCATTATAAATTGTGTTCACAAACACTGTGAACAGACTCTTTAAAGCCAAGACAAGTACAATAAATCACTTGCTATTTGCATACTAGGGAATATAGAAATAAAAGAAATAGACTTAACTCTAATTTGATATGTTCACATTAATCAAAAGTAATTTTGACATATGTAAAAACAAACAAGAATAACATTATAGAAGTACTTAAGAAAAGGAAAAACCTGTAATGTACAGTAGAATGTGTGTTATTTATTTCAGACATTAATTATGCATTGGTTTACATTACACAATGTCTTTAGATGCTGTAATTTATAAATACATAGGGTAGTTACATAGGGTAACTATTTTTAACAGTTTTTCGCCCCTTACAAGCTAACGTTAAAGAATGGGCTCATTCCTATCAGTCGTAGTATGTTCAGAAATCAGTGGTGTAACTTTGGTTTCAAAAGTGTGTGTGTGTGGGGGAGGTAGCAGTTTCTGTAGTCAGGGCATTGTGGTGGGGTGCCCTGCCCTTGTGAGTGTTTTTGTGTTTTATGTTGCGTGTGATGTGTTAATGTTAGTGTATAGGTATTGTTGCACGGGCTATAATCCGGCTATATGGAGCACGAGTCATGTAAAATTTGTATTTAGATATGAGGATGGCACAGTCACTTCACGTGCAGATGTACTGAGATTCCAATTGAATGATTGAGTAGCAGTCAAGTCTCGGTACACTGTATAAAAGGTGCAGTGTTTCACTCACTCGGGGTTGTGTGTTCGATGAGTGGGGAATTGATTAAAATAAGAATAAGGAAAATAGCAATTGCTAACGTGCCAGAGGGCTGCGCGATACTTGTTTGTTCGTCCACTGTGTTCGTCAGGTTTATTTTGGCCACTGAGCCATTTTGTTAATTCTGTGTTTCTGTTTTGTTCAAACCTTTTATTTTGAATTTTTAAAAAGCTGAGCGCTGTAGCGTCTCAGTTTGCCCCGCCGTTAGTTGTTTTGGTTTCATTTCCCTGGTCTGATGTCACCCCTGGTACCATCCTTGTCACAGGCATGCATGAAGATTATTCTATCTGAAATAATAAAATATGTTACAAACACGTATAACAAAACATTGCATCCCTTGTATGTCTAATTAAAAGATCCAAAGACATTCCTTTGGCAATCATTCAAAACAATACATTTTTGGTACAATGTTGTCAATAGTGATGAGTGTGGCCAATAGCTATATGATACAGTCGCTTCTGTCATGGAATTATGAATTCATAACTTTAGTCTGATCGGAGCCTGGATCCAGGACCAGATTCCTTAGTATAACCAGTCCCTGAGGCAGCGTTGCGCTAGAGCGAGTGTGGCACAAGACAGATTTAACTAGAGGGGTGAGTATTGCCCTTGAAATATATTTCTAGAAAAATTGAAGTTTCCTCATAATTGAAATATTTAAAGTAAATACAGTTGGCTATTTAAATTATGATAGTACTGTATTGTTTTAAGAAAACAGTGTTTTTAAAAAGTATTTTCATCCACTTAAAATCTGTAGATGTAGCTTGAACCTCAAACTGCAGTGCATTGACGATAATGTAAATGACACCAAGCTACAGACAATCAAACTTTAAACGTGTTCCTATTTACAGGTAAAAACTGAACTTTACTATGATGAATATGATGCATTATGTTCATTATGGTAATTGTTTATATATTTAAGCCTATGTCAGAAATACTAAAAGAAACACAGGTCAGGTAAACAAACATTTTGACAGAAACACCAGCCATGAACCCTTTATTTACTTCAACCTCTCTTTTGCGTTTTTGCAGTAGTATTGTTTTGTGTTTAAGTTCATTTACTGTAATGCTAAATCATATGCAAACATAGTGCTGAAACAGTTCAGTTGGTTTCATTGGGTTAAGTTATGCTGAAGAAAAGATGGTGATGTGAGAACTATGTGGAACTGGAGGAAGACAAAAGCAAGCCCCTATTTCCTCTTTCTAACTCCTCTGCCAATGGAAGTCTTTGATTTTGTTCAAGCATAAGGAGGCATTGCATTCATAAATCTCTCAATAGCTGTTGCAGGTGATGTGATTAGATCGCCTGTATAGTCAAGGTGGTTGGCCTCAATATACCCCTTGTGGTTGGCTTTCCCTGTAATGGCCCTGTGTTGGATGCTGGGTGATGATTTTTTTTCATTAATTCAATGCAGAAACTGATTGGTTGATCAGTGTGGTCTGTACAGCAACTTATGGGAGTCAACAAAGTCTGAAAGAAAGCCCATTTCACACTTACAGCAACTGGTAAATGTGCAATGCCCTGTCTATGTTTAAAACATGAATTTGTAAATGAATTTAGTATGCTCACATGCTGTAGAAATAGCCCACTAACAGCAGCTTGAAGTAAAGACAACATGTTTTATTTTTTGTCGTCAATGTGTTGACACTCATTTTTTTTGTCTGGCTTTGCATTTTCTAACAGCTGTAAATGCAAAGGAACATACAATTTAAGTTTTGTTTCTTTGTCAGTCACTACCTTAGAGTGTTTATAGGTGTGGAAGCATTTTTTTTTAGGAACAGATTTAATTATGTCAATTTTTAGTGACAGAGTGACACCTTAAAGATTGTTATTAGCGTTCTCACGACAATAAGAGGACACATTAACTTGGTGAGTTCTGACAGATTAATAGTGAACTGCATGAACAGCTGTGTAGCTTCATCCATTTGCCTGTGTGTCCTGTCTGTTTGAATGAGTGATTTGCACATGTACTTGCATCCATAAACTGTGTATAAATTTTGAAAAATAGTAGGCCTCAACTAAAATATTTTTTTAAACGTAAAATTAATGAATGCATTCATTTACTAGAAGTTGTATTCATGTTGTAGGCTTCAGTTGACCAAAGAATAAATAAATAAAAGGTATTATTTGTTGATCCCAAACAAAGTTAAAACACATTTACATAATATATGGATTGCTGCTGAAGGGATTGAGAGAAATGATATTAATCTGTGTGCCAGCGATCTTGATAGTACATGGGCTCCAGCATGATTGGGGCAGGTAAGTTGCATTTTGTTACAGTCCCACACCTTTAAATATTCACCTCAAGATACTGAACAGCAACATGTTTGTCATGAATATTCATGTTGAAATGGGTTCCGTACATTGAAAAAACAATACAGGTTGTGGCCAATTTACTAGGAACATTGAGGCAATGTCATACAATAAATAACTGAACCCCATTGCACGTCACACGATTGACAGAAGTACAGTGGTTTGCAGAAGTATTCACCCCCTGCAAAGTTTTCATATTTTGTTGGCACCTGAGCGTACTCAGCGACACATTCAAATTAGACTTTACATGTAGAATCTACACAAACTACTCCACATTCATAAAGTTAAAAAATGCATATAGAATATAAATAAGTAAGATTTACAGAGAAAAAAACTGATTAATCTCATTTGCATAAGTATTCAACCCCTTTGCTACTGCAACCCTAAATCAACACGGGTACAAATGATTTGTTTGAAAGGCCACAAAATTAGTGAAATGGTTTCAGCCTGAGTGTACTCAAAGTGGTTTAACTTGTAGATAATTTCCTTCAAGTATATAAAGACTTTCAAGCTGCAACTCACATAATGATCCAACAAAGCAACCATGAAGCACAAGGAGCTTTTGAAACAAGTCAGGGAAAAAATGGTATGAGAGGTACCTAGCAGGAGAAGGGTACAAGACAATTTCAAAGGTGTTGATTATCCCTCTCAGCACAGTGAAGTCCATCATTAAGAAGTGGAAGATGCATCATATCACTCAGACACTACCCAGATCAGGTCGCCCTCCCAAACTAAGCAGCCGGGCAAGCAGGAAACTGGTTCAGGGTGTCACTCTGAAGCCAACAGTGACCTTGAGAGAGCTACAAAGTTCTGTGTCTGAGATAAGAGTCAGAGTTCACAGATCAACAATAAGCCGGTCCCTACACAAAGCTGGCCTGTATGGACGGGTGGCAAGAAAGAAGCCATTACTCAAAAAGCCTAATCTTAAAGCACGTATGGAGTTTGCGAAAAAGCATGTAGATGATACTGCAGACATGTGGAAAAAGGTTTTTTGGTCAGACGAGACGAAAATTGAACTTTTCAGTCTAAATTCCAAGCGTTACGTCTGGCGCAAGCCCAACACTGCAAATCGCCCAGTCAGCACCATCCCAACTGTCAAGTATGGTGGTGGCAGCATCATGTTATGGGGATGCTTCTCTTCAGCAGGGACTGGGAGGCTTGTCAGGATAGAGGGGAGAATGGATGGTGCAAAGTACAGGTGAATCCTTGAGAAAAACCTGTTTGAGTCAACCAAGACTGAAACTGGGGAGGAAATTCACATTTCAGCAGGACAGTGACCCGAAGCACAAAGCCAAAGCCACACTGGAGTGGTTGAACAAGAAGAGAATTAATGTTCTTGAGTGGTCCAGTCCCATTCAAGTCCTGACTTGAATTCAATTTATGGTGAGACTTGAAGATTGCAGTCCATCGACGATCCCCAACAAACTTATCAGGAGCAATTTTCCCATGAAGAATGGACAAAAATTTCACCATCGTACTATGCAAAGCAAGTAGAGAACTATCCAGAAAGACTCATAGCAGTAATTGCTGCAAAAGGTGCTTCTACCAAGTACCGACTTAAGGGGCTGAATTTTTCTTTGCTGACGTTTAACCTCCTCATATAAGTGTTCAGTTTAACCACTACAGCTTTGAATAATAAAAAAAGTTTCTTTGAAAAACTGTGCATACATTATTTGTAATTCAACAAAATGTGACATTATTTGTAGGGGGTGAATACTTCTGCAAACCACTGTACATAAGCTTTCAGTAATTGGTTGCTTTCTGAAAATGTGCTTGGAAATGGCTTGAATTCGACCCTAGTCAGAGCAAATGTTCCACAGACTCGTCAAATAGGAAATAACTTGTAATCTGGAATGACCATTGTGTCACTCGTCAAATAAGAAATGTGCAAAAAGACGTTGCAGAAATGACTCCCGACTAGTTAGGGAATGTTGGCAGTGAACAAGATGTGTCACCCATTTACACAAGAGAGATTTGAGGTGGTGGGGTTGGCCACTTTATTAGGATTACCCATTTAATAAAGTAGTTACCACTTTTGAATGTAGCAGATGACTGGGATTGATTTTTTTTACCAACCCACTGTTGAGGATCTACATAAATCAGGGTCTTAGTTTTAATTGCAAGTATCAATTCCCAAGACCTTGATCTTGCCATGTTTACACCTGGTGTACATTCACAGCTGTGTCTAGTTGGGACAGGTATGCTCTGAGTGACCAGACGTCGGCTCAAATTCTGCAGCCCGCAGCTCAAACCACTGAGCTGCTGTACTCTGACCTAATCATGTTTTATAAGCAGTTAGAAACTCAAACTCAGTACACAGTTGTTTTGTTTTCATCAACAGTACGCCACCTGAATGTACGAGAACTGCAAAAAGACTTCAGTCAGTTTACTAGACTCAACAGGAGTAGTTTATTATTATTATTATTATTATTATTATTATTATTTAGCAGGCACTTTTATCTAAATTGACTTACACAGACCTGGGGGTGAACTATGAATCATCATCAGCTGCTGCTGCTGCTGCTGCAGTCACTTACAATAGGACCTCAGTTTTAAGTCTCATCAGAAGGACAGAGCACAAGGAGGTTAAGTAACTATAAAGGTTTTGAGACCTTTTTTTAATTTAAAAAAAAACTCTATGAACATAATTATAGATTTGATTTAACTTTGTGTAACCAAAGAAATTACAAAATGAGATTGCAAAAGTCTACTGGAATCCGTAAGAGTAGTACAGTACTTCATGTCAGACTTCGAAATTTTTCATTAAGTAACAAAGCAGTATGTAATTTAGTATGCTAATGTAACATCATTCAACAGATTTCATTTGACTTTATGAAATGGGTAATATTCATGGGCTTTGTGACAGGGTAGCTGAGTGTTGATGACGTTCCCAGACCAGAAGGCTGTACTATGGGTGAAAAGCACTCTTGTGCACCGTTTTTATTGAACAAAAATGATATAAATATTTTAACAAAAACAACACTGCACACAGAGCCAAAAAAACAAAAAACAAACACAAAACTGACACGTAAACAAATACCGTGCTGGTCTGCCCTACCAATAATTACAACCATTCAAACAATAATCCAATAAAAAGCTCTAGCCACATTCTCACAAGCTGCCTGGCAGAGACGAGCTACTACCATTGCATCTTCCAGACCACATCCAAACCAAACAATAACAAAGAAAAAACATTGTATTTTTAAATAAGACAATATACATTCAAATCATACAATCACATCCCCTGTTGAACTAAACCTAAACTTTACATTTTAAATCATACAGTCACCTGTTTAAATCACCAAAACAATCATATCAATACATTCCCCTGTGGTAAACAAACACAACACAGTTATTTGCATGCAGGGCTTTGCCCTGCCCCCTCTCATTATGTGCAGGGCTCTCTTCTGCCCTGCCACAGTATAAATAAATCAAAAGAAGTTTCAATTGCAATGAAAAGGTCAAATATAAGTTGTTAGATATTGTAAAGGATGATCAAAGGCAGAGGCTTATCGAGGATAGCAGATCGATATCAGATTACTTCTTCAACCTCCACTGCCATCTGCTGAAAACTGTTCAACATAAATTCATCAGAATTGAAGGAGGCTGTGGTTTATTTTTGGTAGACATTGCTAATACGTTTCAGACCAGCCCCCTCTACAGGTGGTGCTTGTAACATGAGTATGTGGCATTTTATCGACTACTTGCATCCATCTGCTTGCCAGCCTTCCCAAAAGTCTGCCTTTTAAAGTAGAGATGAATTTGATCATAAAAATGTCAGATGAATCAATTAGCACCCTTCGTGGCTTTGGGTGCATGTATGGTGATGGTAGAGATTAGGGACAATGGGATCAAATAAGTGAGTCTCAACAGGTGTTAATTCAATCACATGTAACACTGCTAATGTTATTAACTATATTAATAAGGCTTAAGTCTTAATAGGCTGTAGCCACTGTCTTGCATTCAGTGGATGTTCAAATCTGTACCCTGCTGCTTGCAAGGGAAATCAATGTCTGTGTGATGGACACAAGTATCTGTTCTCTGCAGTGCTCTTTCGCTGTGTATAGCTGATCTAGAAATGCTCAATTTCATCTGTCAACAGTGCTTCCATTAATTAGGATGGTGTCCAAGCCATATAATAAATGCATGGCAGGATGGCATGGACCACATGTGCAGTGCTTCCACAAACTTCAGTATTTAACCCAACACCCTATTTGCCACTCAGAATGCCTTTTCTAACCTAAATAACTTTCCCATCTGGGACTTTTGACCCTGTTAGTCAGCAGCCAGAATTACTTAGAAACGTGGCTGATTTAAGAGTGAATTTTGTGAAACTACCATGTTAAGCCCCTTTCACATACAAATGCTGTTACTGAGCCATCTCTGAGATTTAAAAAAATGAAAATTATTTAAAATACCCATTCACACAGCGCAAAATTGCACAATCTATGCAGCTGTAATACCGTCATAACCCTTTCACACAGTCAAAGAGATTGCGCGAGTACAACTTTCAGACCTGCTAATCAGCAGATCGTTTACATGGCAGCGGCGATTCGCCCATAAATTACAGCATCGTGCACCATCCGTTCCATTTGTGAATTCCCCTCCTCTTCATCCCGTAAAGTTAACAATTCCCTAACTTACTCCAGACTCCAATTACTACCTTGTTCCTGATCAGCCATTGTATCTGAATAAAATTAAAGTGTGTATCTCCATCGGTAAAAATTCCCAACACGTCCGGTATACAGTCACGTGGGATGTTGACTTTCAATCCGTGCACACTATAGCACTTCAGTGCCGCATAGTGTTTCACACAGGAGTTTAAACAGTTCAGTGTCGTATCTGAACCACCTTGTGAGGTGGTTCAGAGATGGCATAAAATATGACGACTCTGTAACGGTATAGGCATTTTACACAGACCAAAATGCTGCATCAGTGGTGGTTCTGATCCATCATAACTCGTCTCTTTGAAAGGGGTATTAGTTTCACTTTTTACCCATAAGTGTTGGTTTGACTAATGCAACTTGGACAGCCACTAAATATGTGAATGAACATAAAGTCTGTGCAGATACTCGTATTTCCTAAGTTATTCCTCCTTGTTAAGTTGTTAGGTAATTGAAACTGAATGAAAGCCATTAAATTTCCAGTATGAACTGCCATTTACAAAATAAATAATTAGAAGAAAGTAGATCTAATTTAAATTATATTTATCTTCATACTAAATTGTCATATTAAATTGTACTTCTATATTTACCTAAAATCTAAGAAAGAAGAGTGTTGTCTGTTCATCTTATGGGCAGTTTCATTATGATTGATTCATTTATTAAAATAATTTATTCCTGTTCTGTTGATATTAACATAACTATGTTATGTAAAACAGGTTGATTTGCAAGGTTAAATTGCTATAATAAAATTGTTATAATCAAATGGCTTTCGTTAGTAAGATGATCATTCCCCTCAGGTTTGTAATTGTTATAATCAAATGGGTTTCGTTAGTAAGATGATCATTTCTGCTGTGGTTTGTAATTGTTATAATCAGATGGGTTTTGTTAGTAAGGTGATCATTCCCCTCAGGTTTCTAATTGTTACAGTCAAATGGGTTTCGTTAGTAAGATGATCATTTCTGCTCTGGTTTGTAATTGTTATAATCAGATGGGTTTTGTTAGTAAGGTGATCATTCCCCTCTGGTTTATCAGTTGACAAACGAACCTGAAGAGGCTATCTTTTAGGAATAGATGCTATTTGATTGCCAGTGATTGACACGTGATAATTGTGTAGATGAGGGCAAATGAGAAATAGGCATCTTTTACTTTTATATAACAGGTTTTTAACAGGCTTTGTGTTTAATTTAAACAAAAATTACACTTACATTGTACTGTCTATCTTACAGTAGACTTTTGCAAAGCCATTTTGTAGTTTCTTTGATTACATTATGTTAAATAAAATATCTAAATTATCTTCAAACTTTTGGCCATAGCTGTACATTTTTTGAGATGTGTTAATCAATAAATGTTTAATTGCTGCTCAATTGGAAACCGTTTTTTAGAAACAATGTTATAATGTTATATTAAAAATATAAGTACGAAGTTCAGATTTAAATAGTTTAAACATTGAGCTTCTCTATTTAGCACTTTGTGTTGTAGACCTTGAGGGCTTGGACTCCCTGCCAAATATCCTTAAAGGGTGTAATTAAATTACACCCTGAAAGGATGCAAATTATAGAATACATTAGTTCCCTGTCAAGTACGAAATGTAACCATTACTTAATGGGTATTTATCCCTGTAACCTGAATAGATATAACAAAGACTGCTTGACAGAGCCTGTGACGCAGTCATGGCCACCCCCGGCTGGGCTATTACAACAGCATTTTGGTTGCAAACCAGAACTGCTTGTTACAGTCTCTGTCCCAGAGCCACAGACCCACACCACAACAGCTCGAAGAACTGCGCTTGGTTAATAAGAATCTGCTCTGTATCTCTATCTCTAAGTTGAACAGACAGGCAGTGGGCAGGAACCTTGCTGCTTTAGTGGCTGATGGGGACAAGGCACCACTGCTGGACGCTCCCATTACACCGGGACATACGTTTGGCCCTGCAGATGATGACATGCGGCAGAGCTCTCCCGCTTGCTGGAGCTGGTGCGTCTGCTTTCTAAGTGGCCTCCTCCAGTGCACAGACCAGCACTAGACAGGCAACCAAGGTTCCAGCAGACCAGCACAGCTGGCTCCTGATAAAGCCAGAGGGGGTTTTCGCAACCTATCCGCTGCTATGCAAAGGGGAAACTTGAATAAGTTCTGCTGCCAAGCACAAAGGCAAAAGTCCCAGGCTAAGCCAAAGCAAAGCAGCAGCCCTAGCAATTTGCTGCCACAGGCCCAGGGCCCCTTTTCAGGGAGTCACCTAGAGTACTGGCATCAATCCACCACGGACATGTGGGTGCTCAATACTGTACAGACTGGCTATTCTCTACAATTCAAAAACGGTCCCCCTCCCTTTCAGGGTGTGACTACAACGTTAGTCACGGACCCGTGAGATGCACTGGTGTTGTCTTAGGAGGTGACAGCCCTGCTACAAAAGCGGGCTTCTTGCACGGTACATCCTCATCATATGGAAGAAGGTTTCTACTGCAGGTACTTCCTGGTGTCCAAGTGGGATGGTGGCCTCAGACTGATCCTCAATCTCAGACAGGCCAACCTGTATCTGAGCCGACGGAAATTCAAAATGTTGATGATGCAGCAGTTGTTGCAGTCAATCAGACCAGGTGACTGGTTCACCACGGTGGACTTGAAAGACGCTTATTTTCATATCCCCATAAAACCACGGCACAGGAAGTACCTGCAGTGTGCTCTCCTAGGGACCGTGTACGAGTTCCGAGTACTGCTGTTTGGCCTCTCTCTAGCTTCCTGTGCCTTTTCGATGTGCATGGAGGCTATTCCTGTCCCATTGAGAATCATAGGCATTCAGTTTTCAGAGTATTCAGTTGCCTGGACTGGCTCATTTGTGCTCAGTCTCCAGCGCAGGCAGTGGCTCACACGGAACTCGTCACCGACCACCTTCCATCAGTTGGGCCTGTCGGTTGGATCGGTCAAAAAACCAGCTCACACCCTCGCAGGCAGCCTCCTATTTGGCAGTGTGTCTGGATTCCTTGTCCATGCTGTCCACTCTCTGGGACGACAGAGTGCAGAGAATAGCCGCTTATCTGAAGCTTTTTCAGCTTAACAAAAAGCTCACAGCAGTGACATTTCAGAGGCTTCTGGGCTTGATGGCAGCAGCTTCCCAGACCATTCCTTTGGGTCTTCTGCACATGCGCTCTCTCCAAGCCAGCAGGTTTTTCCAGCCCGCATTGAGCCCAGGCTGCCTGCAGACAGTGTCACGGCACTGTCTGAAGGTGTTTTCCTGATGGACATGGCCTGCTCACCTGAGCTTAGGAGTAGCGCTTGGTAGTGTCGCCAGAAGGGAGGTCATCACCATGGCCGCGTCCAGCCTCGGCTGGGGTGCGTGAGGAATGGCAGGGGTGCAAGGGGTATGGGACCCCCTATGGCAGGTTCGCCATTTAAATATTTTGGAGCTTCAGGCAGTGTTTCTAGCCTTGCAGAATGTTTTACAGGAGGTTCAAGGGAGACATGCTTGTCCAGACGCCTATGAGTGAGCAAACTTACCCCCTCCAGAAAAGCTCACTGCCCATTCCAACATGTGCATGGCAACCTCTTGGGCTTTGTTCCAGGGTGCATCTGTCAGAGACATATGCAGTGCAGCAGTGTGGGGTAATCCCCATACTTTTACAAGGTTCTAGCGACTTAATGTCATAGATCCGCAAAACCCTGCCTTTGGAACGAGAGTGTTAAGGATAGCTTCAGGGTCGGCCCTTACAAAATAAACATAGAGGCGAGTTCTCCCCTAATTTTTTTAATCCTGGATACTTGGTTGTACTATGGTTCCCAATTTTAATGCGCAAGGTGGCTTTGCTTAGCCTGGTAGCATTCCAGCTGGCCTGCAATATTGCCTTGCAACAGCTTTGGTATTTCTACCCATTAGGTAATGGTTACATTTTGTACTTGATAGGGAACATTAGGTTATTATCATAACCCTGGTTTCCTGAAATAGAAGTGTAACAATTAGTTCAAGGTAGGATGCTGTGTTGTCCAATGATTAAAAAAAAGGCCTTGTAACCAGGAGGTCCCTGGTTCAAATCCCAGCTCTACCACTGATTCATTGTGTGACCCTGAGCAAGTCACTTAACCTCCTTGTGCTCCGTCTTTCGAGTGAGACGCTGTTGTAAGTGACTCTGCAGCTGATACGTAGTTCACGCTCCCTAGTCTCTGTCAGTTACCTTGGATAAAGGCATCTGCTAAATAATAATAATAATAATAATAGGACGCTGCATCCGTGTTTGAAGGACAAATGATGATGAGATCTGTGTGTACAGTCACAGGTTTCAGTTCATACATACATATTTTTCAGGGAACCAGGGTTATGATAATAACCTAACGTTTTGTTCTCTCATATTACAGAGTAGCTTGGGCTAGTTTTCAAACAGTGCCAGTTTGTGTTTCAAATTGCTGGCATGACATTTTTATAACTATATAACTAAAATGTTTCCTTTTAAGAACATACTGAATTACATTTTTTCAACAATGTTGATATGTAATGAAATCCTGTTCGCCTGCGGGGCGTATCAACTTAAACCTCCATATCGATCTCCTGGCTGTCACTCAGCAGCGAATGCACGCACCCACACGGCAGACTGCTACCCTGTCACAAGCATTCATACCCTGTATCTTTCTAAACATGGGATTTAGGGGAGCTCTCTAATAAAAGCTGAATCTCAAAACAATAATTGTGTGAATATAGTAATTGTTACAGCTGTATATAATGGTATTTAAAACAGGATTCATTCATCTGACATTTTACCTATCTACACATACTGTGGTCCCAGTGCAGTCGGATATGCGATGGATTACTGTCCTTGATACTGATTAATAACTATCTAGATACAAACACTGATATGCCTTTGGAGTACACTGTACACAAAGACTATATAAGTACTGTAGTCTTGAAGGGTTTATTGTGTTACACGAGTCTTCGAGCTAGGCTTCTCTTTGATCTGTTCTGTTTCTATTATCTATGCAGCGTTTGTAACAGTCATAGCCAGGACCAAACTCAAAGGCCAACTGGGTTTTCACTCTGCTACAGCTCTGGCTAAAGGGTTTGCATCACCTAGAATTTTAGGATTGAGACATAATTTAAAACAAAAACAAAAACAAACAAACAAAAAAAAAACTATATGAACATAATTTAGATCTTTTATTTAACATCAAGTAAACAAAGGAACTACAAAATTATGTCGCAAAATTCTACCGGAAGCCAAAATAATAGACCAGTATTTCATGTTAGATTTTGAAATGTGATGCAAAGTGTTTGTCCAGAGCTGCATATCCTTTTGTGCGTTCACATCTCCATGGGCCTGCTGCTGTATCTTGAAGATTTAAAAGGGCAGCTTAATATAACTCCTTTGTAATAAATAATTAAATAAATACAAAAATAAAGATGTGCAATTCCATATTTATTTTTCTGAGCTTCCAATGACATCTTGGAGTTCCATGTGACCATTGATATTTTAGAAGCAGTTCTGTTGATCTGCATTTCTCTTTGATCTCCTTTAGTTTACTTCAAAAGCTTTTGGCAGTAGCTTAAAATACAATTAAGTTTTTCCTGACATTTCACATTGACTGTTTCTAAAATTACATGTCTGTGGATCCAAAACTTGAAATCTGATTGGGTAAAAATCCTAGACCCAGAGAAGGTCTCCTTTTCACAAAAATTTGGCAAAAAAGAATTGAATGTGTTTATTGATATAGAAAAGTTAAAACCTTTACAATGCATTGAAAATTGCTAGCCTTTCGCCTGGGCCTATACTCACCAACAATCCAGAAGCCAAGGTAATTCTCAAGCAGTTAAATGGAAATAAAAACACTACCCCAGACTGTTTGTTTTAGCATTCTAAAACTAGTAAAAACATAACCCTAAAACTAGTAAAAACAAACTCAAAACAGCAATAAAATGGCTCCTACCTGCAACAAGTAGTTTCTTGCCAGTTATAAAATATTGACCTTTGAAAACATGGGGGCAAACTGAACTGAAGCGATAATGTCCCTTCGTTACCTGAAAAACATTTTCAGTTTCTACAAAGCCCCCTTTCTACAGGTCTTTCCTGTTGAATTTATAAGCAGTAGTGAAATAAAAAATAAAAACAACTCTCTTTGAGTATTTATAATTGCAAATCATTTTGTTAACAGGTTCATGTGTGTTCTTTGAATGCTGTGATGACACCTGGATGACTATGCAGACAAGCAGATCTTATCAGTCAGTATGGAATTAAGACGTAGTTGGCTGTCAAGCATCAGAATCACGATAGGAGATCCAGGGAACATACCACTCATTTGTTGCCAGTTTTGTATTTTTACAACATATCTTTGCATGGGACCCTACCTTAGCAGGCAGCACATCAAACACTTGAAAAGTGGAACTTTGATCCAGCACTACATGTGGCCAAACAGATTTTTTCTTTTTACGCTTAGTTTGTCGAAAGCTCTGATCTCCCTGTTTGAACTAACACTCGACCAGAAGAATGTGTGTGTTTGACGCTGCCACACTGTGATACCTTGATGTGCCGATACAGGAGATTCCCTTCCAGGCCTCTGATGCTTATCTTATTTGCAGGTGAGCGCCCCTACCAGTGCCCTCACTGTGACAAGGCTTTCAGCAAGAATGACGGATTAAAGATGCACATTCGGACGCACACAAGGGTAGGCAACATGCTCTTTTGTTGTTGGCATTCCAGCGTTAAATGTTTGCAAACTACAACTGAACTGTATTGACGATTTTATTCCCTTCAGTTCCTAAAAGTTTTTTTTTTTTTCTAGATGTTCATGGAAAGACCTTACTGTAAGAATGCTATGTTGATATGTTGATTACAGCGAATTTAACACCTTGCTGTTTATTTTGATTTATTATGTTAAAATAGAGTGGGGAGGGTCAGGGAAGGGGGGCAGACATATACAGTACGCTCATTTACTCATGTGGTCTTGCTGTGTTGCATGTTATGCCTTTCTCTTAAAATATGTTGTCATGTATTTTGTGTCTGCTAAATGCAGCTTATAGTTTTACATTTCAAGATTAAAAGTGATTTGAGAAACAGTATATAGTTTCGTTTAGCAAAACAGGTTCAGTTTTCTTCATTCCTGACATTTTGTATTATCTCACCAGCATTGCAATCTCTTTTCAAAATAAGGTGGGCAGGTTTGTATTGACATGTTTAACAAACAGCCTTGTCTTTTTAATTCCGTCCTCTCTCCTCTGAATTCTAGAATGTCTTGTATAGAATTTTGTTTTTTCTTTTCAATTTGTTCATCTGTATTGTACATTGCAAAAAAAGACAAAAATATGTACAATAACATAAGCTTTTTAAAACAACAATACCCTGATGCGTACACTGCCACAACTGTTCTGTATTACAATATATGACTCTTTTTAGACACAATGGTGAACAGGCATATCATACATTAAACATTAGATTTTTTTTTAATAAAAAATCAAATTGAAATCAGAACGTGGTTTACTTTTAAAACGTTACATTTAAAAAGGCCTTAAGAAGATTCGGTTGAAACAATTAAGCTAATCATCTCCACTGCTAATGGTTACAGCAGTGCAAACTAATTAGGAAAGAAGGTTTTATGAATTTTATTTTCTTCAGTTGTCTTGTATATTTATACTCAAATATCTGCATCAAAGGCTGTTTAGAATGACTTACCCTATTTACATTGGAGTGGTTTCTGGCTGTCTTAACTCATGCCAGTGTAAATAGTTTTAATTAAAAAAGGAGTAATGTTCAAGGGGAAGGCTATTTGCTACTATGATTAATTCAATGTATTGTGTAGTTTGTACTGAAAGAAAACGCGTTCTGATATGTTTTGGTGCGTGGACAGTACAAATACAGTACTCGGAACAGGCACCTGAAGGAGTTGAGAATGGCTGTCAGTAGTACTGCTGTACCACTTTTATACAGTGCATGGTGGGATACTGTCGTGTTAAGTCCTACAGTCCGTTGCACTGCTAGGAACTGAAACCAAATTATTCTAATAGTGTTTGTACGCAATAAGTCTGACTAAACGGTACTTCAGTGTGGATGTTTTGAGCTGGATTAATTAAAATGTTTTGTCAAGATCGGTTATATAATGTGGACAGGGCCACAGAGTTGTCTGAGTATTTTAACAATTTCCAATATGCAGTATAACTGAAATCTTATAAAGAAATAATTGCAGAAGAACAATTGATTTTATGCACCATCATTTTAGAAGTCATTTATGTGCTGTAAATGTTTGCCAAAATAAAAAAGCGATAGGATTTGACTTTATTTTTACATAAAAATCTCTGAAAGTCTTTATATAAATGTTATACTGTATGTAGATGTGCATACTCATTTTAAATATTTAAACACAGATGTTTCTAAAGTTGAGATTTTAAATTTAAAAATGACCTTAAACTTGAATGGACAAAGAACTAATATTCTGTGTACATGTTGTGATCCAGAGTAAGAATTCACTTTACAGTGCAATCTTGTACAACGGAATTTGAAAAGACCTCAAGAGCATTCATTGCCTCAAGTGCACCTGGTTTGAGGTACAGTACCTGAGAAAATAAACAGGGGAGCAGAGCCCCATAATAGATTAGACCAATAGGTAGGTACAGTACAGTACAAAGGTGGAGGTGCAAAGGGATGGGCAGGAATCAGGTGCAACAAGGGTCAGTTACTTGATAATTTCTGTTTTATGATTGGTTTACATCCTGAATTAGATTGTGTGTAGGGGCAGTTTCAATACTTCATTTTGCTTGTTGACTATATTGAGAACTTTGCAAATGCCATACATAATGTTGGAAAGCAGCGCCCCCTGTCTGAGCTCTAATCTATTCACTTACATTTTAAGTGAATAGATTTTAAATGTAAATGCTCACATTTGTTTTATTAAAATGTAAGCAGTATAGGAACTTTAGGCAATACTGGTTATCAGACTTAGACCACTTGATTTTATGAAAAGAGCATCACAATTTAATGTCATTTAAAACCTCTGGTAGAATTTGAGTGGAAAGGTTTTTAAAATATTCTCACATTTAGTCTTTGAAATCTGATGCCCCTTAATTTCAGCCAGCTGTGTTCTGTGTGAATTGGCTACTCATCTCAGCCGGGGTGGCTATGTTGACTATGAAGTCTGTTCAGAAAACAGAGCCAGCATTTGGCTGACATTAATTAGCCCGCTGTTTCCTGCAGGACCCTGCATGTTAACTGTTAAAACAAAAACTACACTACACTACGTGTGGCAACTGTTGCTTCTGTGGCTGCTGTCATTGCCGTTGTCCGTCATCAGCACATCTGATCTACAACCCATTCACAAACTTGCTCAAAGTCAGCTGGCCTGTTCTGTCACAATTCAATTCTGTCTCATCTAATCTCGCGAGAAAATGACTCATTTTTATGACGTATTATTGTTGACATTCTTTTTACTATACACTTCCTAGCGCTATGCCACGGGAACGATGTATCATTGGTTAATAAAGGGCTAACAGAGGGAGAGGCGCTATTAGTTGTAAGACTGAGCTGAATTTGACCGCGCTTAAGTTCCAGGGATTTCAGTCACAGGAGTCTGGCAGTATCACTGCAGTTGTGTGTTTTTTCCTGACTGTGAGCAATGCCAAACCAGCAGCAAATTAAAAGAAAAAGGGAAGAAGAGCTGGCTAAAGCGTCAGCCAAGTGTTCCAGAATTGCTGTGATGTTCAGGGAGGAAATGGGTGCACAATAATTTGCCCCCAGTACTAACATCAGATAATAATAATAACCGCTGTTTCACCGAAAATTCTCACCACCTTCCAGTCCCCTCTCAAATGTTTAAGTAGTGAGAATTTGGTCTAGTAGTTGTTCATTTTATACTGTACATTAATAAAATACCATTTCATTTTAAAGACTAGAGCAAATTACCACAGTAGACATGTCAGAATGTTCCATAGGACGCATTTAATGAAGTAAAGCGATCTGTATATGGATTTGTGAATGTCCTTCAAATATATGTATGGTATGTAAAGTCTGACATTACCTGGGAACTTTTCTATTTAATATTTACATGCTCCCACTAGGGCAAATAATTAGGTAGTATGGCATTCAATTTCATTGCCATGCTGATGATACACAGATCTATTTTCAGACTAAAGTGGATGTTTCGTTGGCTGTTTCTGTACTTGATAACTGTCTGACTGATATAAAAACATGGATGTAGCATTTCTTGCAGTTAAACTGTAGCAAGACAGAGGTCATGTTGTTGAGTTCATCACATCAGGTCAGGTTAGTCCAGCCTCAGAAGTTACTAACCTAGGTGTGAGGTTCGATTCCACTCTGTCATTTGAGGCTCACATTATGAATATCTGCAAAGTGTCCTTTTTTCACTTACAGAATATTGCACGCCTTAGGGCAACTTGTGTCTTTGCCTGATGTGTATTAACTAATTCATGCTTTGCTTGCTGGTGCTTCTCTAAAATCAATTAATCAGTTGCAGTATGTGCTAAATAGTGCTGCACGGTTTTTATCAAGATCAAGGAAGCGTGAGCATATATTGCCAATCTTAGCATCATTACATTGGCTACCAGTAAAATTCAAAACTACAAGATCTTTATGCTGACTTTTAAGGCTTTGCATGGTCTTGGACCATCGTATGTCAAAGACATGCTTAACCTTTAGTTGCCACAGCGGAACCTGCTGTCTGCTAATGACTCTAATGTACTTGTGCCGAAGACAAGGCTACGCGCTACGGTGACCAGGATTTTTGCTCGATTTGCTTGATGGCCCCCACCTTTGGAACAGTCTGCCTTTAAATTTGGACTCAAGACATATTTTTATCAATTGGCTTTTTTTGTAATTGTGCTTATTGTTTTACATGTATTTTTCTATTTTATTTTTTTTCTTCCTCTGTTGTTAAGTGATTTTGTGATTACTGCAGTGAAAGGAGCTATATAAATAAAATTCATTATTATTATTATTATTATATATTAATTTACAGCTTAGTAAAAATCACCTATCGTATAGCACATTATGCAAATATATTCTATTATCATATGTGGTATAATTATGATATTGTTTTAATAATAATAATTATTATTATAAATTATTTGCTTAGCAGACACCCTTATCCATCCTTTATCATTTAAATTTTTTGACAAAAAATAATCACTTCCATATAGCTTTTTTTACATGCAGTAATCCCTGCTTAGATAATGAACACTATAGGCTCGTTGTATTTCTTTTTTTGTTTTATGAATGAGTATGAAATTGCTTTGGTGCCCTTGGGTTGTCTCTTTGCCCCCTATAACTGCCTTGGTGCCCCTGGCTTTTCATGCCCACCAAAGGCAATATTGCCTTGCCCTTCTTGAATTCCGATTCATGCCCTGGACGTGTAACGTTATATTTTTCGGAACCCCACTACTTACATTTTAAATCAAAGCTTTACATTTGTGATTTGCTGTTGTTTTCTTTTAAATTTGCTAATTATTTTTGTGGGAATTCAGATTTTTATTGGACATAAAATGAACATCAGTACATATAAGAATATATAGAAACGTTTTGAAAATGGTTCAAATGTATATACCACTAAACTATGACATACCTATGCATTACTGTTTTCTTACTGGGTTAAGTACCAGTATGTGTAAATAGAAATGATAATGATAACTACTTAGGTCTTCCAAAATTACTGCGTCTATTAACATTGTATGTGCATTATATTCTAATACTTCTAATATAGTGTAGTATATTTAGCAGAATCTATACCTAGATTGCTAATTGGTATGGAGAACATGTTTGTAGTCACAATAGGCTGATGTATGTTGTCACTTGCAGAGAATATAAAAGCCTTGTCAGATATTCCACTCCCTTGACTGCCTTATTTTCTGCTCGGCTCAATTTCACTTCATTGTGGTTCCAGGAAAAGCCGTACCAGTGCTCAGAGTGTAAGAAGGCCTTCAGCCAGAAGCGAGGCCTGGACGAGCACATGAGGACACATACAGGGGAGAAGCCCTTCCAGTGTGATGTGAGTGACAGATTTACACAAAACATGCTTTATTTCATTCATACTCTACTGCTTCGCCCAATCTGTTGACAACATACATACTTACAAATTTATCTTAACAAATCTGAGAAGTGAGGGAATTGCATTGTAAAATATCAAACATGCTTAAACTTTGTGAGCCGACTGATATTGATCTGCCTGATGTGACTGCCTGAAGCCATCGATTCATAACACACTGCCCGATGTGACTGCCTGAAGCCATCGATTCATAACACACTGCCCGATGTGACTGCCTGAACCATCGATTCATAACACACTGCCCGATGTGACTGCCTGAAGCCATCGATTCATAACACACTGCCCGATGTGACTGCCTGAAGCCATCGATTCATAACACACTGCCCGATGTGACTGCCTGAAGCCATCGATTCATAACACACTGCCCGATGTGACTGCCTGAAGCCATCGATTCATAACACACTGCCCGATGTGACTGCCTGAACCATCGATTCATAACACACTGCCCGATGTGACTGCCTGAAGCCATCGATTCATAACACACTGCCCGATGTGACTGCCTGAAGCCATCGATTCATAACACACTGCCCGATGTGACTGCCTGAAGCCATCGATTCATAACACACTGCCCGATGTGACTGCCTGAAGCCATCGATTCATAACACACTGCCCGATGTGACTGCCTGAAGCCATCGATTCATAACACACTGCCCGATGTGACTGCCTGAAGCCATCGATTCATAACACACTGCCCGATGTGACTGCCTGAAGCCATCGATTCATAACACACTGCCCGATGTGACTGCCTGAAGCCATCGATTCATAACACACTGCCCGATGTGACTGCCTGAAGCCATCGATTCATAACACACTGCCCGATGTGACTGCCTGAAGCCATCGATTCATAACACACTGCCCGATGTGACTGCCTGAAGCCATCGATTCATAACACACTGCCCGATGTGACTGCCTGAAGCCATCGATTCATAACACACTGCCCGATGTGACTGCCTGAAGCCATCGATTCATAACACACTGCCCGATGTGACTGCCTGAAGCCATCGATTCATAACACACTGCCCGATGTGACTGCCTGAAGCCATCGATTCATAACACACTGCCCGATGTGACTGCCTGAAGCCATCGATTCATAACACACTGCCCGATGTGACTGCCTGAACCATCGATTCATAACACACTGCCCGATGTGACTGCCTGAAGCCATCGATTTCATAACACACTGCCCGATGTGACTGCCTGAAGCCATCGATTCATAACACACTGCCCGATGTGACTGCCTGAAGCCATCGATTCATAACACACTGCCCGATGTGACTGCCTGAAGCCATCGATTCATAACACACTGCCCGATGTGACTGCCTGAAGCCATCGATTCATAACACACTGCCCGATGTGACTGCCTGAAGCCATCGATTCATAACACACTGCCCGATGTGACTGCCTGAAGCCATCGATTCATAACACACTGCCCGATGTGACTGCCTGAAGCCATCGATTCATAACACACTGCCCGATGTGACTGCCTGAAGCCATCGATTCATAACACACTGCCCGATGTGACTGCCTGAAGCCATCGATTCATAACACACTGCCCGATGTGACTGCCTGAAGCCATCGATTCATAACACACTGCCCGATGTGACTGCCTGAAGCCATCGATTCATAACACACTGCCCGATGTGACTGCCTGAAGCCATCGATTCATAACACACTGCCCGATGTGACTGCCTGAAACCATCGATTCATAACACACTGCCCGATGTGACTGCCTGAAGCCATCGATTCAAAACACACTGCCCGATGTGACTGCCTGAAGCCATCGATTCATAACACACTGCCCGATGTGACTGCCTGAAGCCATCGATTCATAACACACTGCCCGATGTGACTGCCTGAAGCCATCGATTCATAACACACTGCCCGATGTGACTGCCTGAAGCCATCGATTCATAACACACTGCCCGATGTGACTGCCTGAAGCCATCGATTCATAACACACTGCCCGATGTGACTGCCTGAAGCCATCGATTCATAACACACTGCCCGATGTGACTGCCTGAAGCCATCGATTCATAACACACTGCCCGATGTGACTGCCTGAAGCCATCGATTCATAACACACTGCCCGATGTGACTGCCTGAAGCCATCGATTCATAACACACTGCCCGATGTGACTGCCTGAAGCCATCGATTCATAACACACTGCCCGATGTGACTGCCTGAAGCCATCGATTCATAACACACTGCCCGATGTGACTGCCTGAAGCCATCGATTCATAACACACTGCCCGATGTGACTGCCTGAAGCCATCGATTCATAACACACTGCCCGATGTGACTGCCTGAAGCCATCGATTCATAACACACTGCCCGATGTGACTGCCTGAAGCCATCGATTCATAACACACTGCCCGATGTGACTGCCTGAAGCCATCGATTCATAACACACTGCCCGATGTGACTGCCTGAAGCCATCGATTCATAACACACTGCCCGATGTGACTGCCTGAAGCCATCGATTCATAACACACTGCCCGATGTGACTGCCTGAAGCCATCGATTCATAACACACTGCCCGATGTGACTGCCTGAAGCCATCGATTCATAACACACTGCCCGATGTGACTGCCTGAACTGCCCATCGATTCATAACACACTGCCCGATGTGACTGCCTGAAGCCATCGATTCATAACACACTGCCCGATGTGACTGCCTGAAGCCATCGATTCATAACACACTGCCCGATGCGACTGCCTGAAGCCATCGATTCATAACACACTGCCCGATGTGACTGCCTGAAGCCATCGATTCATAACACACTGCCCGATGTGACTGCCTGAAGCCATCGATTCATAACACACTGCCCGATGTGACTGCCTGAAACCATCGATTCATAACACACTGCCCGATGTGACTGCCTGAAGCCATCGATTCATAACACACTGCCCGATGTGACTGCCTGAAGCCATCGATTCATAACACACTGCCCGATGTGACTGCCTGAAGCCATCGATTTCATAACACACTGCCCGATGTGACTGCCTGAAGCCATCGATTCATAACACACTGCCCGATGTGACTGCCTGAAGCCATCGATTCATAACACACTGCCCGATGTGACTGACTGAACCATCGATTCATAACACACTGCCCGATGCGACTGCCTGAACCATCGATTCATAACACACTGCCCGATGCGACTGCCTGAACCATCGATTCATAACACACTGCCCGATGCGACTGCCTGAACCATCGATTCATAACACACTGCCCGATGCGACTGCCTGAAGCCATCGATTCATAACACACTGCCCGATGCGACTGCCTGAAGCCATCGATTCATAACACACTGCCCGATGCGACTGCCTGAAGCCATCGATTCATAACACACTGCCCGATGTGACTGCCTGAAGCACTCAATTCATAACACAAAGCCATCAGTTTCCCTACTTATGAAGTGACAAGTGGACATCTGTGGAATCCATTATTTTAATGTATTCAAACTATTGTACTTCATAAAAGGGAACCCTTCAAAGAATGTGGGAGTCATTAAAATGTGCACAGGGATGCTTTTTAATCTGCTTTTTTCTCAGATTTACAGTAAAACCTGTGGACACTGACCACCCAATGGAAGCTGTTTTTATCCAGGTGGTCTTTGTATAATGATGATGCTACAAAGAAAATACAGTACATGCATGGGGATTCACCATGGCCACAACATACAGATGTGGATGTATTTGCATTACTGTTTTATTTGCAGAGCATTTAAATATCACCATCTCGGAATACCAGATTAACAAAAAAAAATAAAAATAAAGTCAAACACTCAAAAGGCAAAAATGTATTATAACATTTCTTACAATAAAACTATGTACATCCTTAACTGGCTCAATCCTTAGAATCCAGGCATACAACTGCAGCAATTCCTCTGCTCCTGAAATTATTTGTAACGGACAGTGTCTTATTTATCATCAGTGCATTACAATTTACATTTTTCTGGTGATCCTGCTGGTTAAGAATTCATTTGAATTATTCCAAAAACCTTTAAAAAGTTTGCATAATAATAAACATGACATTTTCATTATTTAAAACACAGAACACATATGTTATGCTTGCGGATGATGTGAAGACGCACAACTATGCAGGCATTTGAAAGGCTAGAATTTCATTTATGCTGTAATGTTTTTTCAAGATGCAAGGAGGAATGTTGGTTTGGATGGAGCAGCCATGGAACATTTTCATGACAGCAGTTTAACCCTGCTGCTTTACATTGATGGGCTAAGGGCTGTGTCCCAGTCATCGCATTCATTACCCTGGTTAAAGGGTACGATTCATAGGCAATGTTTTCTGTAAATGGAGTGACACGCTGCAATTCTGTCATGATTCCAGCTTAAACTACAGCCCACAGGATACTGGATACTTTATTTGTAGTTGTGTGGATAGCCCTTTTGTTTGTATGATTTCAGAATGGATGTAATAGTTCTGCTGGGGCAATATGCATTGCAGAAAGCGTCGTATCTACAAAGTCTTAATAAGGATACACTATCAACTATGAATGCGGTCACATCCCGGATGAAAAGAGTTCAGTGTTCTGGTCTCAGGTGTTAGAGGTAATTGATATGACATGCATTGATGGAAGTATTTCCTGCATTTATTGATTCTTTTACTTCTATACCCACAGGTTTGTGATCTGTCCTTCAGCTTGAAGAAGATGCTAATTCGCCACAAGCTGACTCATAATCCAAACAGACCCATGGCAGAATGCCAGCTGTGCCACAAGAAGTTTACAAGAAATGACTACCTCAAAGTACATATGGAGAATGTGCATGGCGAGACAGACAGCTAAACCTGGGATTCAATGCAGCTTTCAAGATGGTACAAACATTTTTGTGAAATGATAAGCAAATGAAAAACCTTGGTGATTAGAGAGGGCACAGTTATACCTTTCAACCGGTCCAAGCAATCCCCAAAACTACTATTGTCCACACCAGCCAATCCTAGATACTTACAATTCCAGTTTTTGTTTTTGGGTAAATAACATACCCCCCCAGAAAACCCCTGGACACATATCCCCCCCACTGACCCTGTCTCCTCTTCCTCATATAGTTGTGTTACAGCAAATTGCTGTCTGGTAATTGAGTTACAGTGCACTACTGTACCATAACAAAAATGGTTTAGCTATAAAAAGATTTAAAAGGCAGTGCTTGCCATTGTAAGTATTGTATGTTCTTTTTAGGTGCTGTGTTTTTTTTTTTTTTTTAAGTGTTAAATGTTCAGAAATGATACAAGGGTATGAAGTGCTTAATACCAGTATACTGGCATTCCGGTTGTCAGCTGAACCACTGCTGTTCAAATGTAACCCCTCACAGGATGCTGTCTTCACTGGGTTAATCCATACCTCGATTATCATTTAGCAGCAATCATGCTGTTTGCTTTTGTACCGTGAAAGATTTGATTATTGCAGTTTGGTACACATGGGAATGCCAGCATCTCCATTTGGAATGCCTTTTTTCTTTTATTTCTAGAAATACCAAATGTATACATTGATCTTGAATACAAGCTTTTGCTACTGGTTTGAAACTGCCTTGCTGTCATTGCCTCTGAAGTGCTGGTTTCAGGGATGTTCTTCTGTGGGAACGCATTTGGACTCCCATGATCTCCTGTTGATTCAATTAATAAAACCAGTACTCTCCTATATAGCTCTATTTTATCAAGTTAGGATATATTGTGTAGTGTTTTCCAAATATTTGTAAAATGGAAAGCATGACATGAGCGTTATTGTTTTATGTTAAAGAAATTCAAGCCATCTAATGCATCATTCTTACATGCTATGCATTTCAGTACTTGAATAAAGGTTGGTGATAAACCCTGGTGGCTTATTGAAAACTTGCTTATACAGATAAATGGCATCAGAGTTTGTCAGCTGAAATTTAGCAATTCAGATGTTCAGAGCCACCAGCGTTTAACTTCGTTTTATCAGCTGGGAGTTGTGTATTTTATTTTTTTTTCAAAATGAAATGTAACATTTAAAATATTGTACCCTTTGTCAAAGTAGGAATTTTCTATTTACCGTGATAGATAAACCTGTTAATAAATGGCAGGATAATTTGAGAAAGACTGAAACAAGATGTACTATTATATCTTTTATATCTAATAAATTGAAGTTACATTAACATGTTTGATATGCAAATGTAATTGTATTTTACTCTGTATGTTAGCAATACACTTTCAACTTTCTTTTTAGCACTGATCAGCTCAAGCACATGTTGGAAAACCATAAATAAAAACATTGGTAAAACATGAACCAGAGCAGCTTACTTTTTTAAAACTGTGATGTCTCTTATCCTTTTGTTTCATACATATCCTGATAAACAGCCAGTGAATGCATTAGTTTGATTGGACAATGGCATGGGTGAAGCAGAGACGCTGATGAAAGTCTGTTTTGTTTACAATGTACTGGAAGGACTTGTGTTCAAATTACTTGATACGGAGGGGAGAAAGGAGAATGCAAGTGAATATAACCGAACAGAAGAGCCATATTCAACTAATAAATGTGGTTCTGAGGGACTGGACCCGACAAGTGAGGAAATAGTCCAGACTTACCTGAGGTTTGTGAGATTATCACTGTTATGGCCGGACTCCCAGCATACTTTTCTTAAGTTGCACTGTTCAGGACCAGGCAGCAGTGGGTCTGAGTTGGTGCAGTGCTTTGTTGTTGCATTATTCTGAAGTAGATCTTTGTCTCTTCAATGTGTATTTTGACTTTGGAGCAACTTCTTTCGGTTGTTTTGCTCCTATGCTTTGGAATTTACTCCCAAGTGATACTAGATGCATTTGTATTTTATGTCTAGGTAAGACTTATTTTTGATAGGGCTTAAACTAGGTGATTTTTGATAGTGAGGAGCTATAAAAATGTTAAGTGGTTGTATGAAGTAATCTACCTGGTCTGTAATGCCCAGCATCACAGATCTATGTCAAAAGTATAATGTAATAACTTAAGAGGTACATGGTAAACTATAGTATAATAGCTCTGTTTCCCACTAAACAGAAACTGATGATCTCTGAAAAGTAATCTGTACAACAGTATGTTGTTTTTTTTGTGTTTTTTTTTAACACTTCAAGGTTGCTATGCTGATTTCTCATTCTGGATTTGTGTTTTCCTTCCTTTTTATTGCAGCTAGGAAGTTGTAGCCACTGAAATCAGTACGTTTTTGTGTTTATTTTAAATAAGTTAGCAACAACAAAAATGTGATTTGCAATGCATCGCCTTAAATGTTTGGATGATTTTTTCTTCTCAATATAGGGTAGAGGGCTATGAAAAGAAGTTTTTTAGGTATGTGATATATCCTAAATGGTCTTGATTCAGTCATGGGATATAACAAATATGTTTTACAGTACACAGAAAGATCCACATGTTTTAGTTTCCTTCAGCTCTGAATGTAGGAAATGCATGTCATTTGCACAGCTGGTTCCTTCATGCTAGCTCTAAACTGTGTCACTTCTTACAATGCTCTGCAAATGAAAATATGGTGATAATATTAGTTTGTTGTTAATTTAATATTTTCCCACTTATCTGCAGCTTTCTATTCACTTGTGTGTGCAATAATTATAACTATTGAAAGCCTATGAATCAGTCCAAAATTACATTGTAACAGAACTACAGAGAAGCCCAAATAGCTAAGTGGCTCTGTGTGTAACAAACCCTTGCAACACAAGCCTAGCAAGAGACGAGGAGATGTAGCATCTTATTCACTATCTTAGTTAAGTCAGAAAACGTTACTCTTTCTTGCTTTTTATTAGCAACACAATGTGTCTCATAGCATGCATTTAAAATCACTAACACTGTAAATATAGTATATAGTGAAAAGCATTACCAGCTGATGTCCTGACTGTCACATTTGTTGCTAAATGAATTTTCCTCCCAGTGTGGGTCTTGCAGGACCACAGTTTTAAAGAGATACATGATGTGCGTCTTTCACATCACACCGTGTGGCCAGTGGCTTCAGTTGAAATAACAAAGATACTAGCAGCTTCTATCCACATGGCGCCTGTCATCACCCTTGGGTGTCAAAAGGTACTGCAGTGTTTACACAGTTAAGAGTGGCAGCCATAACTACTGTAAGCAAGCAAGCAGGCCAGATGCTGCCAGTGATGGACCAAAGTATGTAATGGAAAACACAGAGCTGTGCCTCACAACTGTGCCCAGCAAGGGGTTTAGCTGACAAGACCAAAGATGAAAATGCCTGTCAGAATACGATAATGGTTTCCAGGATTGCATTTGCAATATCGGTAGCCTTTATCCATAACTTCATACACCTAATGATAAGATCTTAAAAACAGCCATCTCTGCATTTCATTTCTTTAATTTTATCCAGATTGTTTCTGTTCACATCGATTTTTCGGGGAATAATTTTACAGCTTGGGCAACATCTGTTGGTCAGTTATGTTTCATTTGTGGGTGTAGGCAAAAAAAGAAAAAGGGTAACAGTGAATTTGTTTCTAATTATATGTTTTTATTGTAAATCCTACAGTTTCTTAAACTGGAACACCATCTGTGCTTGGTCAGGCTAGAGCTACTGGTTGCATAACCCACACAAATGTGGTTTCTGAGCAAAGTGTTCTATTAAACAAGTTAAAGTACATTATAAACAGGATTGAGCAGTTCAAAACGTGGAATATGGTTCTGAAGGTTTTTATGTTATTTCCATGATTACCACAGGTGACCAATAACATTGGACTTGTAGAGTTTTATTCTGATGAATTTTTTTTTCTTTTTTCCTGTCATCAAGATAAATCTGCTTTAAGGCAGAACATATTGGTTCCTGCACTCAGGTCAATCTGTCACCCAAGCTGTTAACCCAAATGGTCCTGCATTTGTTGATCTCTTCTAATCTAACCCTTCTCACAATCAAGCAACAGCCTTCTTCCTCTATTGATGTAACCAGGTAACAAATCAACAATTTACCATTTCAACTTTATCCTGAAACTTTTTAAACATTGTTAGTTTTTTGACACGACTCAGAGAATGTGACACCTATAGTGCTTCGGTAAATAATGTAAAGCAAATAAATAAAAAGTGATGTATATTATATATATTGTGTAAATACTGAGGGTTTATGTTTCTTAAACAAATCTAAAACCCCTTTTTGACCATGTACTTGTAAGTAATGTATCTGCGGCTCTATCAACAATAGAATAAGAATAACATAATAACAGGCATTTACTGTGAATTCCACTGGCATTTGAGGTACCTCTCTAGTCATTCCACTAGTGTCACACTAGTGCATTTACTGTGAATTCCACTGGCACCTCTCGGTTACTGTGAATTCCACTGGCATTTGAGGTACCTCTCTGTCATACTAGTGCATTTACTGTGAATTCCACTGGCATTTGAGGTACCTCTACTAGTCACTGTACTAGTGGCATTTACTGTGAATTCCACTGGCATTTGAGGTACCTCTCTGTCATACTAGTGCATTTACTGTGAATTCCACTGGCATTTGAGGTACCTCTCTGTCATACTAGTGCATTTACTGTGAATTCCACTGGCATTTGAGGTACCTCTCTGTCATACTAGTGCATTTACTGTGAATTCCACTGGCATTTGAGGTACCTCTCGGTCACATTTGACTAGTGCATTTTGTCATACTAGTGCATTTACTGTGAATTCCACTGGCATTTGAGGTACCTCTCTGTCATACTAGTGCATTTACTGTGAATTCCACTGGCATTTGAGGTACCTCTCTGTCACACTAGTGCATTTACTGTGAATTCCACTGGCATTTGAGGTACCTCTCGGTCACACTAGTGCATTTACTGTGAATTCCACTGGCATTTGAGGTACCTCTCGGTCACACTAGTGCTTACTGTGAATTCCACTGGCATTTGCTGAATTCCACTGGTCATACTAGTGCATTTACTGTGAATTCCACTGGCATTTGAGGTACCTCTCGGTCACTAGTGCATTTACTGTGAATTCCACTGGCATTTGAGGTACCTCTCTGTACTAGTGCATTTACTGTGAATTCCACTGGCATTTGAGGTACCTCTCGGTCACACTAGTGCATTTACTGTGAATTCCACTGGCATTTGAGGTACCTCTCGGTCACACTAGTGCATTTACTGTGAATTCCACTGGCATTTGAGGTACCTCTCTGTCATACTAGTGCATTTACTGTGAATTCCACTGGCATTTGAGGTACCTCTCGGTCACACTAGTGCATTTACTGTGAATTCCACTGGCATTTGAGGTACCTCTCGGTCACACTAGTGCATTTACTGTGAATTCCACTGGCATTTGAGGTACCTCTCGGTCACACTAGTGCTTACTGTGAATTCCACTGGCATTTGAGGTACCTCTCTGTCATACTAGTGCATTTACTGTGAATTCCACTGGCATTTGAGGTACCTCTCTGTCAGGTACTAGTGCATTTACTGTGAATTCCACTGGCATTTGAGGTACCTCTCTGTCATACTAGTGCACTGGCATTTGAGGTACCTCTCTGTTACTGTGAATTCCACTGGCATTTGAGGTACCTCTCGGTCACACTAGTGCATTTACTGTGAATTCCACTGGCATTTGAGGTACCTCTCGGTCACACTAGTGCATTTACTGTGAATTCCACTGGCATTTGAGGTACCTCTCTGTCATACTAGTGCATTTACTGTGAATTCCACTGGCATTTGAGGTACCTCTCTGTCATACTAGTGCATTTACTGTGAATTCCACTGGCATTTGAGGTACCTCTCTGTCACACTAGTGCATTTACTGTGAATTCCACTGGCATTTGAGGTACCTCTCGGTCACACTAGTGCATTTACTGTGAATTCCACTGGCATTTGAGGTACCTCTCGGTCACACTAGTGCATTTACTGTGAATTCCACTGGCATTTGAGGTACCTCTCTGTCACACTAGTGCATTTACTGTGAATTCCACTGGCATTTGAGGTACCTCTCGGTCACACTAGTGCATTTACTGTGAATTCCACTGGCATTTGAGGTACCTCTCTGTCACACTAGTGCATTTACTGTGAATTCCACTGGCATTTGAGGTACCTCTCGGTCACACTAGTGCATTTACTGTGAATTCCACTGGCATTTGAGGTACCTCTCGGTCACACTAGTGCATTTACTGTGAATTCCACTGGCATTTGAGGTACCTCTCTGTCATACTAGTGGTACCTCTCTCGGTCACACTAGTGCATTTACTGTGAATTCCACTGGCATTTGAGGTACCTCTCGGTCACACTAGTGCATTTACTGTGAATTCCACTGGCATTTGAGGTACCTCTCGGTCACACTAGTGCTTACTGTGAATTCCACTGGCATTTGAGGTACCTCTCTCATTTACTGTGAATTCCACTGTCACACTAGTGCATTTACTGTGAATTCCACTGGCATTTGAGGTACCTCTCGGTCACACTAGTGCATTTACTGTGAATTCCACTGGCATTTGAGGTACCTCTCTCTCATTTAATGTGAATTCCACTGGCATTTGAGGTACCTCTCTGTCATACTAGTGCATTTACTGTGAATTCCACTGGCATTTGAGGTACCTCTCTGTCACACTAGTGCTCGGTCATACTAGTGCATTTACTGTGAATTCCACTGGCATTTGAGGTACCTCTCGGTCACTCTGCATTTACTGTGAATTCCACTGGCATTTGAGGTACCTCTCGGTCACACTAGTGCATTTACTGTGAATTCCACTGGCATTTGAGGTCACACTAGTGCTCTGTGAATTCCACTGGCATTTGAGTGCACTTGCATTTACTGTGAATTCCACTGGCATTTGAGGTACCTCTCGGTCACACTAGTGCATTTACTGTGAATTCCACTGGCATTTGAGGTACCTCTCTGTCATACTAGTGCATTTACTGTGAATTCCACTGGCATTTGAGGTACCTCTCGGTCACACTAGTGCATTTACTGTGAATTCCACTGGCATTTGAGGTACCTCTCGGTCACACTAGTGCTTAATGTGAATTCCACTGGCATTTGAGGTACCTCTCTGTCACACTAGTGCATTTACTGTGAATTCCACTGGCATTTGAGGTACCTCTCTGTCACTACTAGTGCATTTACTGTGAATTCCACTGGCATTTGAGGTACCTCTCTGTCATACTAGTGCATTTACTGTGAATTCCACTGGCATTTGAGGTACCTCTCGGTCACACTAGTGCATTTACTGTGAATTCCACTGGCATTTGAGGTACCTCTCTGTCACTACTAGTGCATTTACTGTGAATTCCACTGGCATTTGAGGTACCTCTCTGTCATACTAGTGCATTTACTGTGAATTCCACTGGCATTTGAGGTACCTCTCGGTCACTACTAGTGCATTTACTGTGAATTCCACTGGCATTTGAGGTACCTCTCTGTCACTACTACTGTGTGCATTTGAGGTACCTCTCTGTTAGTGCTGTGAATTCCACTGGCATTTGAGGTACCTCTCGGTCACACTAGTGCATTTACTGTGAATTCCACTGGCATTTGAGGTACCTCTCGGTCACACTAGTGCATTTACTGTGAATTCCACTGGCATTTGAGGTACCTCTCTGTCACACTAGTGCATTTACTGTGAATTCCACTGGCATTTGAGGTACCTCTCGGTCACACTAGTGCATTTACTGTGAATTCCACTGGCATTTGAGGTACCTCTCTGTCATACTAGTGCATTTACTGTGAATTTGAGGTACCTCTCTGTCACACTAGTGCATTTACTGTGAATTCCACTGGCATTTTACCTCTCGGTCACACTAGTGCATTTACTGTATTCCACTGGCCTCTCTGTCATTCCACTAGTGCAGTTTACTGTGAATTCCACTGGCATTTGAGGTACCTCTCTGTCACACTAGTGCATTTACTGTGAATTCCACTGGCATTTGAGGTACCTCTCGGTCACACTAGTGCATTTACTGTGAATTACTGTGAATTCCACTGGCATTTGAGGTACCTCTCTGTCATACTAGTGCATTTACTGTGAATTCCACTGGCATTTGAGGTACCTCTCGGTCACACTAGTGCATTTACTGTGAATTCCACTGGCATTTGAGGTACCTCTCTGTCATACTAGTGCATTTACTGTGAATTCCACTGGCATTTGAGGTACCTCTCTGTCATACTAGTGCATTTACTGTGAATTCCACTGGCATTTGAGGTACCTCTCGGTCACACTAGTGCATTTACTGTGAATTCCACTGGCATTTGAGGTACCTCTCGGTCACACTAGTGCATTTACTGTGAATTCCACTGGCATTTGAGGTACCTCTCGGTCACACTAGTGCATTTACTGTGAATTCCACTGGCATTTGAGGTACCTCTCTGTCATACTAGTGCATTTACTGTGAATTCCACTGGCATTTGAGGTACCTCTCGGTCACACTAGTGCATTTACTGTGAATTCCACTGGCATTTGAGGTACCTCTCTGTCACACTAGTGCATTTACTGTGAATTCCACTGGCATTTGAGGTACCTCTCGGTCACACTAGTGCATTTACTGTGAATTCCACTGGCATTTGAGGTACCTCTCGTACCTCTCTGTCACTACTAGTGCATTTACTGTGAATTCCACTGGCATTTGAGGTACCTCTCGGTCACACTAGTGCATACTTACTGTGAATTCCACTGGCTGTGAATTTGAGGTACCTCTCGGTCACACTAGTGCATTTACTGTGAATTCCACTGGCATTTGAGGTACCTCTCGGTCACACTAGTGCATTTACTGTGAATTCCACTGGCATTTGAGGTACCTCTCGGTCACACTAGTGCTTAATGTGAATTCCACTGGCATTTGAGGTACCTCTCTGTCATACTAGTGCATTTACTGTGAATTCCACTGGCATTTGAGGTACCTCTCGGTCACACTAGTGCATTTACTGTGAATTCCACTGGCATTTGAGGTACCTCTCGGTCTAGTGCATTTACATCACCTAATTGCCACAAACCTAATGACTTGATTAAACATCAATTTATATTGATCAGTTTTTTTATCTGATTAATTAATAATAACAAAAGAGCATTTCAGAAAAGAAGGACCATTGAAAGTCAACCAAACTTGAGCATCTTTGTATCTTGGAGGATTGGGGTGGTAAGCAGTCGTAGACCACATGTACCTCACCCTTAGGGAGGAATTCAGTTAGTTTCATTGGATGCTTCTTGTCCAGTCTACCATGACAGCTGTTTTACTTAGTATGCCGAAACAACACAGAGATTTCCATGCTCCAAATGTGAAAATCCTTTTGAAGGTATGTAACGTGTCAGAAGAGCTAATTAAAAAACCTTTTGATTCTGCTGCAGACATTGCAATGTCCAAATATGCTGTGTATTGTTCCTGACAAATAAACAAATGTGGTTATGAAAAATTCAAATAAAAGGTTTGACACAGAAGAACAACAGGATTTGGTCTTCAACAGCATATTATCTGTATCCCAGCTGCACGCTTATCCTGTAATTTACATCCACCCATGGAAATGGAACTATGGAAGTTGCTGCTCTTCTCTGGCTTGATGAAACTTCAACAAAGCAAGCTGTCACTGAAAATATTGAGAAAGACTTCTAGCAGAAACATTTTCTATTGAATACCACTACAGTATGATGTAGCAGTGTTATGTTTCCATGCATAGAATGATTCTCATAGAACACAAGCTATTATCTGATTGGCTGAGATCAGGAATCCCAGAAGTAATGGCTGTTGTATTTATCAGCAGCTGCCCATGTGTCTGTAATTATGTTGTGTTTTAGATTTCTGTGAGTATCTTTTACTTGACTTGATAGATTAATGATATGTGTAGATGCTCTTGGAAGCTTGACTGTTCCTGGTGCAAATAAGGATACAATCACAAATCTGACTGGGCAAATTCGAAACAAAATAATTGCAAAAATGTGTGCATTTCTAATGATTCCAGTGCATTCTACTGAATATATTCAAATGTATCAATGTGTCAGAATTAGAGCAGGGTGACAAAGTTCATTCATTTTACTTACTGAGCTGCTTTGCTATGGTATCACTAAGTATTTAGTGTTGACAGAAAAGTCTTTACTTGTGTAATGAAAACATGTGGGACAAAGTGCAGAAAGATACACCTTAATCCCCACCCGGATCCCAGGCGTCCAGTTGCACTGAATCGTTTTTTATCCTGTCCATTTCCCCCTGTACAGAATTCTCTTGTTCTGTACCAGGATAAACAGTATTCTATATCACACAATCTTTCTGTACAATGTGTAAAAGATTAATGATCTTGTAACGATGTGGCATGTTGCACGAAGTAGAACACTTTGTGTCTATTGTACCAGTAAAAACATACGGGGAAGCAACATCAAGTGTCACCTCAGACATGCAGAGTTATGTTCTTACCAATTAATCACAGAATAATCCTGACAAACTGGTGAGGATCATTTCTGTAGCCTTTTGGGAGGCAGCCTGCACTCTTGCAGTCTGTAGGGGAAATGTGTTTTGTTGACAAGGGAATGAATTGCCACTGCATTGAATCACCTATTTGTCTCAAATGTTTTCTGAACCTCAAGAGCACATGCTGTAAGTATGGAGAGAGCAACATGAATTGACTGTTTGGATCTTCATCTATACAATTCATTTAAACTGGCTGCCACCAAAGATGTAGCACATCTACTAATTATGATAGGCTTTCTACTCCAATCTTTTGTCTGATCCTCAGACATGGCAACGTGAATTAATCATGCAGCCCACGGTGTGAAGGGACCACACACATTGAGTACTCTCTATTAAGGCTGACCATGAAGATAGCAAAGGGCTGCAGACAAGAGGCAGCTGCTACAAATACATCTAGAAATACAGTAGCTCTTAGACAACAGTCCATTCAGGAAATGAATGCAGGTATTGTTGTGTGCTTCCATGTTACTTTCAAAAGGGGGTTTAAGAGAGTGGCGGAATTGGCAGAGAATCACTTACAAAAGATTATCTGCTCCAATCTGACAACATCCCACGAGAAAACTAAAATGTAGCCTTTATATTATTTATTATTATGGACGTACAGTATATGATGTTCAGTGGTGTTTATTGATGCCCAGAATAAATATTTTAATTTAATCAACATTTACTCAGATTTTTGTTTTACCATACAATTGGTAAATAAAAAATATTTTACTGTCAAACTATATTATTATTCCACTAATAATTAGTCTCATCCATTTTTGGCAGTTTTTCATTATGATGCTTATGTTGTACATTATCCTCCAAAAGACACAGAGAGCCAGTACTTATTGGTGGGTAATGTATCTCTGCTTTTAAATATCAAAACAAATGATGTGCACAAAAAGAATTGCAATAGATTAAACACACAGCCCAGCATCTTAAACTTACCAACTTAGGCTCTCAATTTTCACACAGTCACTTTCTTATTCGTTCTGGCTCGTCTTTAGTGGCACTTTAGTGAATATTACACTTACTAAACGAATGTACCGTTATGAGGATTATTGAGCAATTATTTTAAAAAAAGATATATACAGCACATTCATTGGCTATTTAATCTGTTTTCTTCAGACTAAAGTCAGAACCAGATGAAAATATGAAATAATTATACTTATATATGTTTAGTATTATGTACCATACTTTTTACAGGTATATACTGCACATGCTTGCACATTTCAGGACATTGTATGCATGCTATAGTAACAACAGTACAGGCTGCTTGTTAATATAGAACATCATATAGGGTGCTTATATATATGATACAAGCTGATATCCACTCTACAAGTGAGCTTACTGGCTGCATGACCACAAGTGGGGTGGAAAGCACATTGGATCGTACAGCAATCATTCATTATTTCTTTTTTGAATAAAATGCAGTTAGAACATAAGAACATAAGAACTTAAGAAAGTTTACAAACGAGAGGAGGCCATTCGGCCCATCTTGCTCGTTTGGTTGTTAGTAGCTTATTGATCCCAGAATCTTATCAAGCAGCTTCTTGAAGGATCCCAGGGTGTCAGCTTCAACAACATTACTGGGGAGTTGATTCCAGACCCTCACAATTCTCTGTGTAAAAAAGTGTCTCCTATTTTCTGTTCTGAATGCCCCTTTGTCTAAACTCCATTTGTGACCCCTGGTCCTTGTTTCTTTTTTCAGGTCGAAAAAGTCCCTTGGGTCGACACTGTCAATACCTTTTAGAATTTTGAATGCTTGAATTAGGTCGCCACGTAGTCTTCTTTGTTCAAGACTGAACAGATTCAATTCTTTTAGCCTGTCTGCATATGACATGCCTTTTAAGCCTGGAATAATTCTGGTCGCTCTTCTTTGCACTCTTTCTAGAGCAGCAATATCTTTTTTATAGCGAGGTGACCAGAACTGCACACAATATTCAAGATGAGGTCTTACTAGTGCATTGTACAGTTTTAACATTACTTCCCTTGATTTAAATTCAACACTTTTCACAATGTATCCGAGCATCTTGTTAGCCTTTTTTATAGCTTCCCCACATTGTCTAGATGAAGACATTTCTGAGTCAACAAAAACTCCTAGGTCTTTTTCATAGATTCCTTCTCCAATTTCAGTATCTCCCATATGATATTTATAATGTACATTTTTATTTCCTGCGTGCAGTACCTTACACTTTTCTCTATTAAATATCATTTGCCATGTGTTTGCCCAGTTCTGAATCTTGTCTAGATCATTTTGAATGACTTTTGCTGCTGCAACAGTGTTTGCCACTCCTCCTACTTTTGTGTCATCTGCAAATTTAACAAGTTTGCTTACTATACCAGAATCTAAATCATTAATGTAGATTAGGAATAGCAGAGGACCTAATACTGATCCCTGTGGTACACCGCTGGTTACCACACTCCATTCTGAGGTTTTTCCTCTAATCAGTACTTTCTGTTTTCTACATGTTAACCACTCCCTAATCCATGTACATGTGTTTCCTTGAATCCCAATTGCGTTCAGTTTGAGAATTAATCTTTTGTGTGGGACTTTGTCAAAAGCTTTCTGGAAATCTAAATAAACCATGTCATATGCTTTGCAATTATCCATTATCGATGTTGCATCCTCAAAAAAATCAAGCAAGTTAGTTAGACACGATCTCCCTTTCCTAAAACCATGTTGACTGTCTCCCAGGACCCTGTTACCATATAGGTAATTTTCCATTTTGGATCTTATTATAGTTTCCATAAGTTTGCATATAATAGAAGTCAGGCTTACTGGTCTGTAGTTACCTGATTCAGTTTTGTTTCCCTTTTTGTGGATCGATATTACGTTTGCAATTTTCCAGTCTGTCGGTACCACCCCTGTGTCAAGAGACTGCTGCATGATCTTGGTTAGCGGTTTGTAAATTATTTCTTTCATTTCTTTGAGTACTACTGGGAGGATCTCATCCGGCCCAGGGGATTTGTTTATTTTAAGAGCTCCTAGTCCCTTTAACACTTCTGCCTCAGTTATGCTAAAGTTATTTAAAACTGGATAGGAACTGGATGACATGTGGGGCATGTTGTCAGTATCTTCCTTTGTAAAAACTTGTGAAAAGTAATCATTTAATATATTTGCTATTTTTTTTTCTTTCTTCACTGCAGAATGGTGCCTCCTGAAAGATATCGTTGCATGCTGCCGACTATATCTCTGAGAACCAGACTGGTGTTCCATAACATCTTTGTATAAAACTGGGCAGGACTGTGTTGAGCTTCAGCAGGGAAAGGGGAATTTGCTGGTCTCACCAATGGTAGTTAGGTATTGTTTAATTGTTTGATTGTCTGCAAAATCGGTATAAATCTTTCAGGTTGTTTTTCTTTTTCAGTCATCTTGTTTGTAGTTTATTTAGTTTTTTTTTTTATCAGTTTGTGTTTGCAGCTTTTATTGGTATGTAATTCTTATCAGCATAATTCGAGGCAATGTGAAATACTACAGTGTCCGCTTCTTTTTCAGAAGAGGCAAACTGAAGAATCAATAGCAAAAAAACAAACAAAACAGATGTCAAAATCATCCTAAGTGTATTTGCCAACCTGAAAATGATTTCAATTCCGCACCTTCTGAAAGTGAAAGCTGAAAGGGTCCAATTTATAAAGCCTGCTGACGGCTATATTAACAAGCTGTTCCTAAATATCTAAAGACTTTCAAAATGTTTTGATTTATAGCAGTTTCTTTAGCCAAACTAAATAAACGAATTAAAGAGATGTATCACATAATAATCAAATTCGGCTTACATTACGTTTAAATGTTTCAAAAAAGGTTTTCTCTTGATTTAGTTTTATTTTTATTTAATTCAATAAACTAAAATAACAAACTGCAATGTACAGTTAAAAGAATAATAATATTGTGTTAGCTGTGTGTTACATGAAATTGAATATGGTACATTTGTCATTTCTTTTCATTCAAAGTTTCATTCAACGTTTAATTGACTCTGCAAGTTTTGTAAGTTACAGACTCGACTAAATGTAGGCCAACATTTAACAAACCTTGTTGACTAGCCACTTTGTTTATATTCCTCATCAGCAGTTTTAGCTGTTTGCCTGTTGAAACCCCCTTCCACCATGCCATTACATGAGCAAACACACTCTTTAGCTCAGGAACCAGCACTTGCATGTGTTGGAGAGTTCTTACTCACAGTGTCTCCTTTCATTTGGTAACTATCTCTTACTGGTAATTCTTTTGTGTTGTTTTTAGAGACCCCACATGTTTTCAAACACCAAGAAATGTATCTTTCCACCCGATCATTCAAATATTTAATATGCTGTATGTATTTGGAATTGGTCAGCAATATTTACACAATAGCTGACTAGTACAAGTGTTTTCATGGGTCTTTGTTCTTCAGCATGTTATCTATTTGTCAAGGGCGTCAGGAACAGACATGCTTCCAGGAGCATCTATACATATCATTAATCCTAACCTTAAAGCCATTGTGAGATTGCAAGCTGCTATTCAGTGCCCTAGCGGGGTGATTAAGATATTATTCAATATACTAAAGAAGTTTTTATTTCAAGTGCGTATGTTTCAGGAGTATTTAGTGCGGATGAATCAACAGCCTGCAGTATATCTTCAGATGAAGAACTCATGACAGCCTGCAGTATCTCTTCTGATGAAGAACTCATGACAGCCTGCAGGATATCTTCTGATGAAGAACTCATGACAGCCTGCAGGATATCTTCAGATGAATAACTCATGATAGCCTGCAGTATATCTTCTGATGAATAACTCATGACAGCCTGCAGGATATCTTCTGATGAAGAACTCATGACAGCCTGCAGGATATCTTCAGATGAAGAACTCATGACAGCCTGCAGGATATCTTCAGATGAATAACTCATGACAGCCTGCAGTATATCTTCAGATGAAGAACTCATGACAGCCTGCAGTATATCTTCAGATGAATAACTCATGACAGCCTGCAGTATATCTTCTGATGAAGAACTCGTGACAGCCCGCAGTATATCTTCAGATGAATAACTCATGATAGCCTGCAGTATATCTTCTGATGAAGAACTCATGACAGCCTGCAGGATATCTTCTGATGAAGAACTCATGACAGCCTGCAGTATATCTTCTGATGAAGAACTCATGACAGCCTGCAGTATATCTTCTGATGAAGAACTCATGACAGCCTGCAGTATATCTTCTGATGAAGAACTCATGACAGCCTGCAGTATATCTTCTGATGAAGAACTCATGACAGCCTGCAGTATATCTTCAGATGAAGAACTCATGACAGCCTGCAGTATATCTTCTGATGAAGAACTCAGGACAGCCTGCAGTATATCTTCTGATGAAGAACTCGTGACAGCCTGCAGTATATCTTCTGATGAAGAACTCATTCAGTCAACATGCTCAGTGGGGTTTCACTTGCACAGCTACAGGCTTTTATTCTGCTTAAAATATCCTGAGTTATTTGAAGTCGGTATTAAGACAAGAATCAGAACCAGAATGGCATTGAAATATTACTAGCAGCAAATATTAGAAAATCAAAATGTGATGTATGACCCACTGGCAGACCCACACATTCAAAGTAGTTACACTGAAGTTACTGTGCCTAATCTCAACTGGGTCCAATTTGGAAAAGAAAGATATTATAGCAAGGTGTTTGAACTAGGAACTGGGGAGGGGAGGGAATCTAAAGAGGCATGTCAAATTCACTTTAAAGTATCCTGCCATTCCTTCTACCCACTGAATTGTGATTCTAACTCATTGGAATTTTTTAGTCCACTGGATTTCTTAGATTATATCCTGCATGTCAAAGGTCCTGTGCATAATCGTGGCCACTGGCATATTTTTTTGGCACTGGGGCAAAAATATTAATATTGTCAAATAACTTTTTACATACGTGTTAGTGTAATTTCATTGAGGCTGTTCAATGCTTGCTTTACTATATTGAACAAATTCATTGCCATGTGCACAACATATTTGGACTGTGTTAATACAGTCTTCTTATTCTTGTTGTGTTTCAGTTGTACACACACCTCCCTGTTTAACTGTATGAAACATTTCCTTTATTATAATGTTTAGATATTAAATTTAGGGTTACTGCATCTCAAACAGCACAATCTTGTAACAGTTTCAGTTCTTTAATTATGCAAACACTATTTCTGGGCAAGCTTTTATGTGGTGCCTAGATGTCAATGCCTAGAGTTTAAATGTTTATAAAACAAAATGCACATACCAGCTCTAGTTAGCTAGGAATATAGATTATTATTTAACTACATTGTAGCTGTATCCTTTACTTTTTTTCTCAAAAAAATCGACATTTGAAATAATAATCATTGGTTTAAATAACGCTACTCTCAGATTGGTTTCACATAAATAGTTACCTGTTAGTGCAGTAGCTTAACAGTTCTATTTATTAGACTAGAGACGTGTGGCGATGCTGAACAACATAAGTAAGAATAAAAAACAACGGTTACAAAAACGGCTGCTAAGAATATTGATCATTCATAAAGGGATGCCAAAGGAATTTAGAAAACTGTACATGGCCTATACAGGTAAATGGCAAATGTAAACACAGATAAAACAATAAACTCACTCTCTATCAATAATTTGACTTACGGTGTTCTCAATTAAATTGGGGTGCTGTGGTTTGAGTTCTTTGCAGTCAATTGTAAAGAAAACCTTAAGTATATAAATATATATAAGACGACATCTTCGCTGCCCAACTACAAGCAGCAGCACAGAGCTACATTTTGCAAGTGACCGAAAATGGAGACTCCTCGGTCTACACATGCCTTGCTGCTACGGCTTCTGAAAACAAAGATGTCCCTTCAATGTGGTCCTTTCAAGGTTTCAGTCTTTTGGGGGTTGTAACTGTGAAACCTGCTCATTCTGTTACAAGTATGTTCTTATTTTACAGTAACTATTTGATGGGTTGGTGGCCTATATCCAGCCAATAAGAATAGCCACCTGGCAAAAAAACAAATAAATTGCATGAACCAATCCTGACGGGGCGACCACAGCAGCGACCACACCTTGGCTATGCTGTGATCGTGGACATATTTTAGATCTGCTAATTTCTCATGGTTTAGCAGTTAAGAATGTCATAACCCTAGATCTTACTATTTTTGATCATCTTGCCATTCTTTTTGAGGTGAATCTGCCAGTATCTACAAAGACTGTGGACTGTACGTTTAAATCCCGGGTAATTAATTCTTAAACTGCTTTTAAGCTTTCTGATGTCTTGAGCTCATTAGCACTTTGAGTCCTCATCAGTAGATGAGATGGTTAATACCTACAACACCACCTTAACTGGTATCTGAGCTACTGTAGTGTCTTTTAAAAAAGCTCACCTTAGTTTAATGATGCAACTCGTAGGATGAAATATGAGGGTCGTAAACTAGAACAGAGATGGCAGGAATCTAAATTGCTCGTTCATTACATCACATGCAAGAGCCACCTGAATAAATATAGGAAGGCTCTGACATTGGCTAGATCATCATGTTATTCCAATTTAATTGAAACAAATAAAAATAATCCTAGATTTATTTTTGCTACCCTAGATAAATTAATGAATCCTTCCCCTAATAGTCCTACCCTTGACATTGGAGCCTCTCACAGCTGCAGTGACTTCTTACATTTCTTTAAAAATAAAATACGAGACATCAGCAATGGAATTCCATAGACCCCTTCTATTAAGGACAATTTTACCAACTACACCTATTAAGGCTACCGTGGGAGCTTTCTCTTTAATTACCTGGCAGGAACTCAGAGCTATTTCAAATTATGAGAGCTACCATATGCTCTCTTGATCCTATTCCTACAAAACTATTAAAAGATGTTCTTGGTGTTATTAATACCCACATTTTAAACATTATAAATGGTTCACCTTCCTCTGGTATAGTTCCCTCAGCTCTTAAGGTAGCTGTAGTAAAGCCTATGCTTAAGAAACACAATTTGGACCCTAAAGTCCTCAATAACTGTAGGTCAATCTCCAACATAGCATTCTTAGATAAGGTTCTAGAGTTTTTGCAATTGAATTACAAAACTTCCTAACTCTTAATGGTATATTCGAGAAGTTTCAGTCTGGTTTTCATGCTGCACACAGCACCGAGACGGTCCTTGTCAGAGTTGTGAATGATCTGCTGATAAGGTCTGACTTGGGATTTCCATTAGTATTAATTTTTCTAGATCTAAGTGCTGTCTTTGATACTGTAGATCATTCCATCCTACTGAATCATCTTGAAAGCACAGTGGGACTGTCTGGCCTTGTTCTATCCTGGTTCAAATCTTATCTCTCTGATAGGTTTCAGTTCGTCTCTATTGGGGAGGTAAAATTGGCATTATCAGAAGTTGTCTGCGGTGTTCCACAGGGCTCCATTCTAGGTCCCTTCCAGTTTTCATTATATTTGCAACCGTTAGGTATCATTATCCACACACACACAGTGAACTTCCATTGCTAGGCTGATGATACCCAACTATATTTGTCCTTAAAATAATTTCTTCTGCCTGGATATTAGCTACTTGCCTTACAGACATCAAACATTGGATGTCACAGAATTTTCTAATGTTGAATTCAGATAAACAGAGCTTATGCTAGTGGGCTCACAGAACCAACTAAAAAGAAATGTGGGACTACATGAGCTCGACCCTTGCAGTCTCTCATCAAAACTTAAACTAGAAATTAAGAGTTTGGGGGTCATCTTTGATCCTGATTTCTCATTTGAGACACATTAGGGAAATTTCTAAAATATGTTTTTATAGCCAAACTTAGACCAATTACTTCTGTATCTGATGCCGAGAGACTAATGCATGCCTTTGTTTCATCTAGAATTGATTGTTTTAATACACTTTTTTCTGGTGTCCCAAAACATGTGGTATCCTGCTTGCAGCTTGTTCAAAATACCGCCGCTGGAATTAAAACCAGAAAATGTGAACATATTACCCCTGTTTTGGCCTCTTTACACTGGCTCCCTGTGCAGTATAGAATTGATTTTAAGATTTTGCTATTAACTTACAAGGGCCTGAATGGATGAGCACATAATTATTTGCAGGAGTTACTGACCCTGTATCTTCCAAATAGCACTTTGAGATCACAGGATGCAGGGCTGCTGGTTATTCCTAGGGTCAACTAAGGTTAAATTATTAAATTCTCTGCCTTTGATTGTCAGGGAAGCTGGGATTGTTACAGTTTTCAAGTCAAGACCAAAAACTCACTTTTATAAAAGGGCTTTCTTATCTTAGTGGGTTTTAATGTAACTTTCAAATTACTGCTTTTGTGTTATGTGTGTACTGTTATTTAAATCCGTTATTGAAATGGTCTGATTATGGCAGTTGTATGTGTGACATGCTATAGAAATGCATTGTGGTTTTTGTTCTTTTTTATTTTGCTATGTACTGTCTTTGCGATACTTTTGTATAAATAAATAAATAAATAAATGTCCTCCTGGTGCAGGAACCCCAATGTACTGTAACTGAGGTGCTAGGGGTTTAGCCATGTTTATCAATCAATTAGTCAATCAATCTATCAATCTTTATTAATACAGCACATTTCACGTCAATAAGGAATCTTAGAGCGATTTACACATAATGTATTCAGCGTACACAGTAAGAGTGTAAGTAATCAATAAGGCACGACAGGGTGTGTGATATACTTTAACATCACCATGCCCTCGGTGTGTTCACACACCCTGAAGTCCCTTATTGCGCTTCTAAAACGGGCAACTAACTAAATTTAAAGAAAAAAGAAAAAAACTTTTTTTTAATTAAGTCATTGTTGTTATGTATCCTTCCGCCTAAAACTGAGCTAAGAAAAAATTATTCCATAGTAACTTTTTAAAAAATGCACTAATTTAAAAAAAAAAAAAAAAAAAAGTGATTTATAGACATTGAATTAAACATTGCCATTGAAATTTCAGTTTTTCTGTATTTGATTTGTTACTCTTCTTGTAATTCTTGGTTTGTTCATTACATTTTAAAGTAAAATATTACTGCCCATATTCATCATGGCACAGCAGTCTTTAGTCAGGCAGACCCTCCTTCACAAGACCTGCGACAGTGTCAGGTGACAGGGCTGTTGTTATTTTATTTTAATCGTGTTTTGTTTTCCGCAGAAGTGACAGGAGATATCCTTACCGGATAGAGGTTCCGCTTCGCAGTGGAGAGAAAGACCTTATTTGCATGGAATACCCGGCCACTTGTCAAACTGACTTTGCGGTTTATGACTGGACACTGTGGAGAAGTACTGGGCCCATGTTAAATAATGTAAAAACAATGCAGGGCACAGCAGAAACGATGATACCATCGTAGCGGGATGAATTTATGTGGAGAGAAATGTACGGCAGGAATTGTTGAGATTTTAGAAATACTCTGAATCACAGATCAACTGAAAGTTTTGAAATATATTTTTTAAACTATGCATTTTCAGAATGGGATCGAGAAACTCTGGAGTTCAGGGAGAAGGGCCAGAGCAATCAGAATGTCGAGTTTTGAATTGATTTGAATACTTACCTTTGCTTTTTTCACTACTTTAATTATAGTCAGTGATGTCCAATTCAGGCTCATTTAAAACTTCACATACACTTCGGTTTCACAAAAGGTCAAAATGTACATAGAGTAAATCTGCTTAGTTATTTTTATTGTGATAAAATGTCTGCAGTGTTTGCTTAGTTTTTTTTTTCAAAATTCTAGTGGCATTTGGATATCTACCAGTGATTTGCCCCTTTTTGTAAAGAAATGCCGACCCATGGCGATATGCTGTATTATTAAATGGGTAGAAACAATTGCAGAAAATACTAGATGCTGATTGGCTGAGACCTTATCCCTAGCCATTAGATATCTGGTGATAACACAACAGTGCGGAACTTCTTTCCCCGAAGCGGCCTCATCACAGAAAACAAAATCAATACACCAACTGTAACTGTACTCCTGGGTAAACAAAACCACAAGAGGCAGTCAGTATGACAGCGATCCCTGAGTAACCACAAAAGTACCGCAGCTGAAAACATTGAAAAAGAATCTCACCATACTGAGGTAAACGAAGCAGCTTTAGACAACCTAGAAATGAACAGAACTGAGGAAAACACCAAGCGGCAGACTGAGGGTGCACTCGTAAACTCAGTCTGAGAAATCTCTTCGGAGAGCTGCAGAGCGTGAATTTTCTCTTTAGTTTTCGAACGACCTAAAACGGTTTGAAAATGGAAGTCATCAGCGAGACACAAAAGTTATGGTTTTGTCAGTGATTGGAAAGACTTTTGGTAATGTTTCAATACATTATGTAATTATATATCAAAAGAGATCACAAACCAGCTAGTTGGTTGACCTTCAATTCCTGCTGAAAAACAACTAAGGATAGTTGTGTGTTTGCTAGGAATCCAGTTATTCAGGCAACGTAACATTACAAATAGTAGAAGTGAGGGATCAGCGCTCCCTGCCAACTCCACAACACTATACCCGATTACTTTACCATGAAATGTTGAACTTTCACCTATAGGTGTTTTCGTTACTGTATTATTTTGTAAAGTGCAATGTCCAGTGCTAATACTCAATCTGTTTTTATCTATTTATTTATTTTTACATGTGGACATTCTAAGATATTAATTTAGTTACATGAAACTGGGACCTGGTTATTACAGTATTGCATTTATTACCGTACATAACTGACAAATTCATTTTTAATTGTATAGGTCAATTGCCGATCGGTTTGATGTGTCAGAATCAACAGTTGGATTCTGTTTTGAACGTGTCATTCGAGTAATTTGCCAGCTCTCAAATAATTTGATTGAGTACCAGAAGGGGACAGAGTTAAAAAAAAGGATGGTGCAGGTTTTCTGGGAGTAATTGATGATTCACACATCCCCATCAAGGCCCCACAAGAATACCCTGAAAGGTTTGTGAACAGGAAAGGATTTCAGTATCCCTTCAAGCAGTGTGCCACCACAATATGATGCTTACCAATTGCTACAGGAAAGGATTTCAGTATCCCTTCAAGCAGTGTGCTACCACAATATGATGCTTACCAATTGCTACAGGAAAGGATTTCAGTATCCCTTCAAGCAGTGTGCTACTACAATATGATGCTTACCAACTGCTACAGTGGTCACCCTGGTTCAGTACATGATGCTAGGATCTACAGAAATTCTGATCTTTGCAATATGATCCTTGAAAACATGTAATGCCTAATGATAGCCATCTAAAAGGTGAGCCAGCATACCCTCTTCAGCCATGGCTAATGGGGCCCTTTAAAGAAAATGGTCATCTGACACATGTGCAGAATAATTAATACAATACTATCTGTCACCAGAAGTGTAATTGAAAGAGCATTTGCCCTGCTAAAGGGATGGTTCAGGAGCTTGAAATATTTAGACATGAATAGCATTGATTTGATCCCAATGGTCATTTTAGCCTGCTGTGTTTTACATAACATCTGCCTCTGCAACAAGGAAGACCTAGAATCCATCACTGATAGTGAGCAATAAGGTCCTGCTGACCTTTGGCAACAGGGTAATGATGAAGCAGAGAAAGCAATGCCAGCTGCCGCAACAAGACACAAGCATACTGCTTACCTTACAGGAACAGTGAAATATAATAATTAGAGGGGAAATAGGGGAGCAAGATTAATACAGCAAAACAGGCTAAGAAATAATGATTGCGGCAATGCTTTTCATATTACAGTTTTAATAATTATAATAATTGCTTTGTGATACTAGAAATGCTATATACTAATAACAACGTGTTCTTGTAATTGTACTAAATTATACATTATTTAGATTTGTTAAGGTCTCCCAACAGCTGCATAATAGCTGACTGCTGCTCCAGTAATTTCTGCAACATTGCCATTTTTTCAGTGTGTGTCTCTCTTATTGTTCTGAGCAGATGCATGACAGTTTGGTATTCTTTTAGCCAAGAGGGCTCATCAGGACAACTTCTTGTTTTTTTTTTAAAGAAATGAACAAAAGCACAGCTTCCAGACTCCAGCAAAAAGACTTCTGCTACTGCCCTCTATTCCTGTGTCTACATAATCTGTGTGCTGTATTGATCCTGTAGAATCGTAAAAAAGATATATACTCGTAGCTACATAGTTATATACATACAGCTCTATACTTTATATCTTAATACAAAAAAAAAGAGCAAAACAAGTGATGGCAATTGTCTTATTATTTGAGTCCATCTTCCACTCAGGCCCAAAGTATTTACTGATTTATCATACTTAAGTACTTCACACATTTTTTTTACCTATATATACACTGTTTGTGCATGTTTTACAATCATTTCCACGGTATCTTCATACCCACATGCACCGCAGTGAGCTGTTAACCAGCTATTTTGAAAGTGAACGCTCTGCAAATCCAGCTCTGAAGCTGGAGTGGCAGAGTGTGCTCCGAAATTCATCTGCTCTGAGTTTACAAGCGACACCACAGAGCACTCCAGGAGTTTATGAACAGTCAGAGTGCGCTCTGACACTCTGAGATTTACAAACGCACTCAAAATGGACTATGAAAGTTTTCCGTGACTGGCTAACTAAAAAAAACATTGACGTTGATTTAAAAACAAAATGTCACAGCAGCAGCAGCAGCAGCAGCAGCTCCTCCATCTACTGGACAAAACCCACACTGAATGATAAGGAATGACAACACCCAGCTCAACATCTACAAAGCCTCAACAAGAAACTATTATCGAAGCCCCACAAAAGAAAATATTATACAAACCGGTTTCAAATCAAATGTTTTATTGTTAAGCTAACAATGGGGAGTTTCCATGTGTGTTCTAATTTTTTTCGAGACATTGTGCTCGAGCCAAATGAAAAATGACTCTATATATTTCAGGTTTCCATTGGTTCAGTTTATTTTACTTGTGTACCGTCTTCTCACCTGACATCATGCAAATGAAGGGAAAGGAGGAGGTCAATATGCAAATTAGCCATGCGTAACGTTCTCCTGCTGTTTTCATAGACAGCTTAGGAAAATGTGGTTTCCATGCACAGAGAACAGGTACAGGAGAGAATGTTACCTGGAACTCCATGCTTGTCAGGTGAGATCTTGTTTGAGTGAAACTCTAAAGCACAGTGTTAAGCTCATGCAATAAAGCTGTGATTTGTAAATGTCACAAGTGACAAAACCTGAGTACTGCACTTTTTACTTATTGGTTGATTGATTTGCACAGTTTGCATTGCTTGTATTGTTTTGCTGTGATTATTTTGTTGTTTTCATTTTATATTAAATATTATGCTTTGAGTGTTGTATGCATTATTAGTACACAGGTTATCACATGGTAAGAACTTATTGACTTTATGAGGAACTTAATTACATCACCTGTTATCCACCAGGCCTGGTTCCTGCTGCCCTCAGGACTGCCTGAGTAACGCCGGTGCTCAGAAAATCCTCCCTTGACCCAGCTTATCTTATTTAACTTCTGTCCCATATCCAATCTTCCTTTTCTTTCCAAAACTCCCTAAAGGGCTGTAGCCAGCCAGCAGATGAAATATCTTGCAAATAACAATCTGCTTGAATCTCTGCAGTCTGGCTTCCGGCCGTATCACAGTGCTGAAACTGCTCTGCTTAATACTGATGATGCTGCTCCCTCTGCCCTTGTCCTCCTTGACCTAACTGCTGCTTTTGATACATAGATCATAGCAATCTTCTTGACTGCCTTCAAAAGTATACTGGGATCTCTGGAACCAGTCTCTCCTGGCTGTCCTCTTACCTATCTGGACGCAAGCAGTCTGCTTCTATGATGGAAGCAGTGATGATGCAAACCCGGTCACCTGCGGTGTCCTCAAGGGTCTGTTTTTGGGCCTCTTCAACGTCTACATGCTCCCCTTGGGTCACCTCATGCACCAACACAGCTTCATGTTTCACTCCTATGCAGAGTGCGTTTGCTTGAGTGGTGAGCCTAATCTAGCTTGCAGCTGGAATAATCGTGTGGAATTGGAAATCATTCTATAAGACAGTAGAACACACATATTGACTGTACTACTATAAGGGAATTATGAAGTGTGTCTGATAACATTTACTGATTGTACAGGATTATTGTGTTGGTCTGTATATAAGATAACCTGTTGCAAACTTAAATTTGGGACAGAATACGTTGCAACAGAACTGTAATGATGGTGGCTCTGTTTGTCTTTTGCTTGTTACAGCAGGTACCTGTGCCCAGGGTTTTGGGCTTACTCCCAGTGGACAGTGATCAGCGGGAACGCAAACGGGATGGGAAGAAGCCGGCCCCAGGTTTGGACAGGGCCTCTCTGTGTGGGGCTGGTCTATAGCGAAGAGGACAAGGGCCATTTTCGACCTGGAGTGATACTACGAGCCGGGACACAAGGAATAAAGGAATACAAGGCTACATCTTTCTGTGCCATGGCCTCTCTTCTCACAGTCGAGAAGTATCGTGAGTTAGCCGGGTTACCGGGACCCTCCCTGCCTATTTGCACAATTGAACTTGTTTTTCGATGGTATTAATATAAGCCAATTGTTTTGGGAAGATTGTGTTAGATAGATTTTGTGTTTATAGTTTTAGTTGGAATTGTATTTTTATAGTGTAAATTGTTATTTTTATAAAGATTACTTGGCTATTAATTGCAATAAAAATTGAAGCTTACTTACCTGTGCTGTGGTCCTTGGATGTGGATTTCCCCTGTTTTGCGTCATGCTCATGTGTAAATGAGATTTACCCTATCCCTCACTATGGCCGTTATTTTCGACCGCAGACCTGATTCTGTCGAGCTGAATAACCAACGTGCACGCGCATCCCCACTTCACGTGTAAATAACCAACATGCACGTGCATTCCCACTTCAAGTGTAAATAACCAACGTGCACGCGCATCCCCACTTCATGTGTAAATAACCAACATGCACGTGCATCCCCACTTCACGTGTAAATAACCAACGTGCACGTGCATCCCCACTTCACGTGTAAATAATCAACATGCACGCGCATCCCCACTTCAAGTGTAAATAACCAACGTGCACGCGCATCCCCACTTCACGTGTAAATAACCAACGTGCACGCGCATCCCCACTTCACGTGTAAATAATCAACGTGTACGTGCATCCCCACTTCACGTGTAAATAACCAACGTGTACGCGCATCCCCACTTCACGTGTAAATAACCAACGTGCATGCGCATCCCCACTTCATGTGTAAATAACCAACGTGCACGTGCATCCCCACTTCACGTGTAAATAACCAACGTGCACGTGCATCCCCATTTCACGTGTAAATAATCAACGTGCACGTGCATCCCCACTTCGTGTAAATAATCAACGTGCACGTGCATCCCCACTTCACGTGTAAATAATCAACGTGCACGTGCATCCCCACTTCACGTGTAAAAAACCAGTCATGGAAGCTCCTCCAATTTTAGTTATTGTGGAACTACTATTTCTCTCAGTGGAAGGTTACACAAATGAAAATGACTAAAAAAAATGTAAGTCTTCTTTATTTACCTACAGCAACACATTCGTAGACCCAATAATACACTCCAGGGTGTGTGTGTTATCATGAGATATATCACCACTTCCTGGATGATTAAAGGCATACACCCAAGGCGTGGTGATATCTCATGATAACACACAGACCCTGGTGTGTATTTTTGCTTAAATATCAACACCCCCATGTGACCTGTTTTGACCAATCAGGATACCCATTTTATAATAAAGGAGTAATGCACGACAGGGTGTGTGTTGTGATTGGATAACATCACGCCTCGGGTGGTTGGGCACAAGGCCGCAGGGCGCGTCTAACACCCGGGAAGTGATTCATCCCAGCACAACACACAACCTGGAGTGCACTATTCCTGTTATACAATGGCACACACTGTAAAAAATAGCAAAAAAGTCTCATTTCATGTTTAAAAGTGATTTTAATTAGACAAATGTGGAAATAACATCCCGCCTCATAATAGTTCCTGTTTTCAAATTTACAGCTGTAGTAAAGTATTAACTATGACGTTCTAAAATAAAATTGTCGTAGAACTGTATTAAGGTGTTCGATCGTGACCGTTTTCAGGTCTATATCTGTGTTACTCTCACTCACCCAGTCATAGAAATCTTTGACTGCCCAGTTGCTTTGTCGTTTCATGGACGCTTCATTTCTGTTAGTGTCTATCTTGTTTAGTCCCTTGGAGTTGATCTCCAGGTGTCTTTTTTTTTTTTTTTTTTTACTGATTGAAGCTGTCTGGTCTCCTGGCTGTTTTGTGTTTAAAGGCTCTTTGCTAAATGAAGTTTCCTCAGTTGTCACGTTGTTTAAGGTCAGATTCACTTCAGGAATTGTGTCATTTATTCGGTGTTATGGTCAGCTGTAGTGGATTGATATGTCTAGGTTTTCAGTGAGGAGATTGCCGGTACTAGTGATGTTATACTGGGATAACATTACGGGTCTAGTGCAAGGCTGTCCAATCAGAGCCCAGGAATTTGTCCTTGAATAATGACAATGTTAACATACATGGAACTCATTATACTCCTTGTTCTTTATATATAAATGTGATCTGTCCAAAATATTTCAAAGAATAAAGTGCGTGCCCAGCAAAATGAGTAACAACAGTTTGGCGTGGTGAAGTGTTCACTAGCTGCAGTGAACGCGTTTACTTAACTAAACCAGACCATTTGAGAGTTTAAATTAAGGAATATTTAACTTGGCCACTTACTGGTTGGGGTACTGAGAAATATAAGATTAAACATTTTAAATATGTATTGTTAATTAAATGGTTAATGTTATATGTTAATTTTCTGGCTCTTTTTTTCTTTTGTTTCTGGTTGTTTTTTTTTTTTAATTAACTGTATTAAATTATGACTTTTCAGAAAACTTTGTAACTTCCTGAATCCAAGTGCTACCAACTAAACAGCAAGTGTGCCCTACCTCCGGTATCCATTGCCTTGTGCTCTCTTTATGGCAGTGATTTATTGCCAGTGGTCATTTTCGTTCAATTATTTCAAAGCTGATAAAACAATAAAACACTGTCTGCTGAAACTAACCAGGCAGTCTGTGCCTCAAACAATAATTAGAGAAAAAGCAGCTTAGCCGCTGCGACTGTATGTAAGACAGAAGGGTACAAGCCTGTGGGTATAAAGTACTGAAGAGCTGTGTATTATCACATGCTGTTTCCCAATTGAAACAAACACACGTGTTCCAAGCAGGCCCTTACAATGAACCCCTTGTAGTTTTAAGTCGTACCTAGCTTTTCATTAAACAATGCTAGAATAACAAGAAAATACAACAAAAACCTTTGCTGTAGAACTTAGAGCTGCTGTGTCCCAAGAAGAAACAATGACAGTCGTGAAAAGAGCTTGAATAACAGGAAAGTAAACTCATTGTATTTGTGTACCTCTACTGTAGTGCTGATAGTTAATGCAGTTAAATCACGTTAGTTATTATGCACACAGCACAGTGCATGTAACACAGCGCTCCTTGTGGGTGTACTATGTAATTATGTACTATGTACAGAAGGCATACAAGTTGGAAGTGATTAAAGATGGCGATTGCATGAAGTGTTTGTGTGAATGATTATTATTCCAAGCATATGAGAATATAACACCTACCACCTAAAAACACAATAACTTTGTGTGATTTTTTGAAATGTGCTGGTCATTTCAACATGCATGTAGAAACAATGCTTTATGGTCTTAACTAGTATAACTAGATAGACAGGTAGAAGTGCTGAATCAGTCGGTTGATAAAAACCCTACTGGAAACATGCTTGCTGTATACTTTACAATCTATTTTGAAATATCTTTGTGTATCATATATCTGCAAATGAGCACTGCAGTGTTTATTTAAAATCATTCAAGGGCAGCGCTTTATTGAAGTAGAACAGTTTTTGAGGGCAGTGACCTTATTTGACGCTGGTGTTTATTGGAAGCAGTACAGTTTGAGGGCGGTGACCTTCTTATTTGACGCTGGTGTTTATTGGAAGCAGTACAGTTTGAGGGCGGTGATCTTCTTATTTGACGCTGGTGTTTATTGGAAGCAGTACAGTTTGAGGGCGGTGATCTTCTTATTTGACGCTGGTGTTTATTGGAAGCAGTACAGTTTGAGGGCGGTGATCTTCTTATTTGACGCTGGTGTTTATTGGAAACAGTACAGTTTGAGGGCGGTGATCTTCTTATTTGACGCTGGTGTTTATTGGAAGCAGTACAGTTTGAGGGCGGTGATCTTCTTATTTGACGCTGGTGTTTATTGGAGGCAGTACAGTTTGAGGGCGGTGATCTTCTTATTTGACGCTGGTGTTTATTGGAAGCAGTACAGTTTGAGGGCGGTGATCTTCTTATTTGACGCTGGTGTTTATTGGAAGCAGTACAGTTTGAGGGCGGTGATCTTCTTATTTGACGCTGGTGTTTATTGGAAGCAGTACAGTTTGAGGGCGGTGATCTTCTTATTTGACGCTGGTGTTTATTGGAGGCAGTACAGTTTGAGGGCGGTGATCTTCTTATTTGACGCTGGTGTTTATTGGAAGCAGTACAGTTTGAGGGCGGTGATCTTCTTATTTGACGCTGGTGTTTATTGGAAGCAGTACAGTTTGAGGGCGGTGATCTTCTTATTTGACGCTGGTGTTTATTGGAAGCAGTACAGTTTGAGGGCGGTGATCTTCTTATTTGACGCTGGTGTTTATTGGAGGCAGTACAGTTTGAGGGCGGTGATCTTCTTATTTGACGCTGGTGTTTATTGGAGGCAGTACAGTTTGAGGGCGGTGATCTTCTTATTTGACGCTGGTGTTTATTGGAGGCAGTACAGTTTGAGGGCGGTGATCTTCTTATTTGACGCTGGTGTTTATTGGAGGCAGTACAGTTTGAGGGCGGTGATCTTCTTATTTGACGCTGGTGTTTATTGGAGGCAGTACAGTTTGAGGGCGGTGATCTTCTTATTTGACGCTGGTGTTTATTGGAAGCAGTACAGTTTGAGGGCGGTGATCTTCTTATTTGACGCTGGTGTTTATTGGAGGCAGTACAGTTTGAGGGCGGTGATCTTCTTATTTGACGCTGGTGTTTATTGGAAGCAGTACAGTTTGAGGGCGGTGATCTTCTTATTTGACGCTGGTGTTTATTGGAAGCAGTACAGTTTGAGGGCGGTGATCTTCTTATTTGACGCTGGTGTTTATTGGAAGCAGTACAGTTTGAGGGCGGTGATCTTCTTATTTGACGCTGGTGTTTATTGGAAGCAGTACAGTTTGAGGGCGGTGATCTTCTTATTTGACGCTGGTGTTTATTGGAGGCAGTACAGTTTGAGGGCGGTGATCTTCTTATTTGACGCTGGTGTTTATTGGAGGCAGTACAGTTTGAGGGCGGTGATCTTCTTATTTGACGCTGGTGTTTATTGGAGGCAGTACAGTTTGAGGGCGGTGATCTTCTTATTTGACGCTGGTGTTTATTGGAAGCAGTACAGTTTGAGGGCGGTGATCTTCTTATTTGACGCTGGTGTTTATTGGAAGCAGTACAGTTTGAGGGCGGTGATCTTCTTATTTGACGCTGGTGTTTATTGGAAGCAGTACAGTTTGAGGGCGGTGATCTTCTTATTTGACGCTGGTGTTTATTGGAAGCAGTACAGTTTGAGGGCGGTGATCTTCTTATTTGACGCTGGTGTTTATTGGAAGCAGTACAGTTTGAGGGCGGTGATCTTCTTATTTGACGCTGGTGTTTATTGGAAGCAGTACAGTTTGAGGGCGGTGATCTTCTTATTTGACGCTGGTGTTTATTGGAGGCAGTACAGTTTGAGGGCGGTGACCTTCTTATTTGACGCTGGTGTTTATTGACAGTACAGTTTGAGGGCGGTGATCTTCTTATGACGCTGGTGTTTAGGCAGTACAGTTTGAGGGCGGTGACCTTCTTATTTGACGCTGGTGTTTATTGGAAGCAGTACAGTTTGAGGACGGTGACCTTCTTATTTGACGCTGGTGTTTATTGAAGGCAGTACAGTTTGAGGGCGGAGATCTTCTTATTTGACGCTGGTGTTTATTGGAAGCAGTACAGTTTGAGGACGGTGACCTTCTTATTTGACGCTGGTGTTTATTGAAGGCAGTACAGTTTGAGGGCGGAGATCTTCTTATTTGACGCTGGTGTTTATTGGAAGCAATACAGTTTGAGGGCGGTGACCTTCTTATTTGACGCTGGTGTTTATTGGAAGCAGTACAGTTTTCGAGGGAGACGACCTTCTTTGTTCAATGTGGTAAATCTGTTTCCTATTTATTTGTTTCTTTTTGAGTGCAGTGTTTATTCTAGGGCGCCATCTATTTATTCACGGCCTTTTGAAAGTATGTTCTAGGTGGCTTAAAACAAGAAGCAACATCTTGGATGTTAAAACAAAGAAGCCAGCATATCCACATGATGAGAATAAAACAGAAGATTAGTGACAAACTCGGTTTTATATAGGGTTGCCACCTGTCCGGGTTTGACTCGGACAATCTGGGAATAGACACCTGTGTCCGGGTGGCAGGAATTAACAAGCCCGGATGCCTTAATGTCCAGTTTTAAGTGAAATGCATAAGAAACACCAACCTTAGTTTAATATTCAGCCTTAGTTTAATATTAGATTCAGATCAGCATATGAAGTTCTCCCATCACCACAGAACCTAAACCTTTGGGTTATATTAAATACAACGTGTCCATAGAAGAACTTTGAACTTTTCAATGCCCATAGCCAAGCAAGGCATTTCAGTGTTCTAGACATTATATAGATGGTAATGACTGAGGCTTGAATCTTAGTCTTCAGGTTAAGAGAACTGGAAGCTCTGTAAGTAGATCAAACATACAGATCTATATACTTTTATCCAATAGGATTTTTATTTGTATTTGTATTCATTTGGGTAAATCATGAGGTAATTGAAGTAACAGGGTGTAACATGTCAACCTGAACATGAATTCCAGCAAGATGTGGAATTGCGCTATTGATTTCAAGATGCCCATGTGGAATTGCACTATTGATTTCAAGATGCCCGTGTGGAATTGTACTTTTGATTTCAAGATGCCTGTGTGGAATTACACTTTGATTTCAAGATGCCAGTGTGGAATTACACTTTGATTTCAAGATGCCAGTGTGGAATTGCACTTTTGATTTCAAGATGCCCGTGTGGAATTGCACTTTTGATTTCAAGATGCCCGTGTGGAATTGCACTTTTGATTCTACTTGTAAAAACAACATCTTCGTAATCCTTTTTTTTTTGGCGGACATGCTTTGTTCTTTCTTATGAAATGTGTTCCAGTATAGTTTTCATTAAAAGCCTGTTGAGCAGTTGGAACCATCTCTTTTATATGAATGCACACGAACAGTGTGCTGTTAACCAAAAGCAGATCTTCCTAATCTTAAAATATGAACTGATCTTGCATTACATCACAAGTAACCCAGGATGATAGCTGAGTCTGAGTCTACGGAAAACAGTCTGATGTACTGGACTGCAGATTGCAAAGACAGAGGGATATATTTATTTATTTATAAGTATCGCAAAGCAATGTACAGTAAAATTTTTTTTTATAAAAATACATTTGTATAGCATGTAACATATACAACTGCCACAATCAGACTACTTAAATAACAGAATACACATAACAATGATACAAAAGCAGCAATTTTAAAACCACTAAGATAAGAAAAACATTTTATTCAAGTGCTTTTTCAGTCCTGACTTGAAGGCAGAGCATGACATAATTCCAGAGCTCTACAAGAAAAATCCCTCCTCCCGTGTTGCTTTTGTTGACCCTAGGAATAAACAGCAGTCCCACATCCTGTGCTGTCAGAGTGCGGTTTGGAAGATACGGGGTCAGTAACTCCTACAAATAACTAGGTGCTAATCCATTCAGGGCCTTAACAGCAAAATCTTAAAATCAATTCTATACTGCACAGGGAACCGGTGTAAAGAGGCCAAAACAAGTGTAATATGTTCACTTTTTCTGGTTTTAGTCAGAATTCTAGCAGCGGTATTCTGAACAAACTGCAAGCAGGATACCACACGTTTTGGGATACCAGAAAAAAGTGCATTAAAACAATCAATTTTGGATAAAGCATTAGTCTCTTGGCATCAGATACAGAAATACAGTGCCTATAATAAGTGTTCACCCCCCTTGGACGTTTTCACAGTTTGTTGTGTTACAACCTGAAATCTTGATGCATTTAAATGGGATTTATTTTCCTTTGATTTACACAACCTACTCAACACTTTGAAGAGGCAAGAGAATTTTTATTGTGAAACAACAGTTAATGAAAAAAAAAAAACTGAAATGATTTGGTTGATCATTTTCCCCCCGGAGTAAATGTTTATAGAACCACCTTTAGCAGCAATTACAGCTGTGAGTCTTTTGGGGTAAGTCTCTATCGGGTTTGTACATCTGGATCATGCAATATTCATCCATTTTTCTTGGCAAAGCTCTGTCAAGTTGGATGGGGATTGCTGGTGGACAGCAATCTTCAAGTCTTGCCACAGATTCTCAATTGGATTCAAGTCTGGGCTTTGAGAGTCAGGTTCGATGTCTCTGGCGTTGGTGGTTTAGCTTTCTTGTTGTAGAAAAGCTCCAAACGTAGCTGTCTTTTTGCCATTTTAACAGGGCTACATCAAATTCACTCAGTTTTTAGCACATATTTTCGCTTACTGAGAAAGTGAAAGTCTCACACAAGAACAAATATAATGGTGAAGGGTCTTAGACACTCTTCAATATGTTATTATGGTTAGAAATAAACTGCACACTTACATATTCTCTACCCACTTACGAAAAACATAAAAATATATATTTCTTATTTTAAAATAATAATAAACCTCGCAGCGGCGTAGCCAGGTTTTTTTTTTGGGAGGGGATGGACATGGTAACTAAGGTGAGTACTCACAGTGGTGCAATTGGCAACCTGATTTCTAATTCATGCATTGACGTTTTACTTTCGAAAAATAAAGAACAATCTTTTTTTGTTTTAACAGAAGATCCAATAACCAAATACACTGTTGTGCAAAAAAAGAGAAAAGATTCAGTTTAGAACATTTCCGATTAAAAACAAAAAAGGAAATACAAAGCAAAGGACTTGAACTTTTAACATGTGCATCAGAACTCCATTTCACATTATGATAATAAATAAAAATAACTATTTATAATTTCATTCATACTTTGTTGTTCATTTTTGTTAACTAACATTTTGTGTTCAAAGCAAAGCAAACCATTTTATTTAATCTCACAATCCTGACTATTATTTATTTACCGTTTGACTGGCGCAGAACTGCTGGTGATAGCTGCTAGCTTGTTGTCTTCAGACGGTTCATTAACAGTTTTCTGCTGTTTAGACAAATTAGGGAGACCAAAACAAATAGCTAATTTTTAAATAATTTTTCCTTTCCCATACCACTGTCAGGCCATACTTCACGTCTTTCACTCAGTGTTACGTCACGTTGCGTGTCTGTTTGGACTGTAAAGTGTAAAAGCTGTGTGCATTGTTTATATGAGATAGATAGAGGAACTCTACGAATGGACGCAGTGGTAGTTCACACTGAGTGATCCTCTGCAGTAGTTAATCAGTCAAAAAAAGAACTCTTGGAGGACGGAGTCATGTACACAGTTACATTGACTACATTGTATAACTGCAGTGCCTTTTTTTAAATGTACGAACAACTGATCCAACCAAAAATAATTAAAAAAAAAAGTGGGTTGATTGACAGTAAATCCAACCACTCATTTTTATGGTATCACACTACACTGACATTCGCTAGCCTATCAGGCTTTGTTGGGCTGATGGACGCTCTGTAGCCTAAACAAATAATCAGAATGGAAACTAATAGGTAACCAAACTCAAATATTGAAACAAGTTTGCTGCTTCTCTCTCGGCAGGGTCCTGGACACTGAGAGAGAAATGGCAAAACTGTTTTCATTCTGATTTATTTAATGAGTTATTCAATTAATAATAGTTTGTACATTTACTGCTCCAGCTCCAAGACCTGGATGGACTTGGTTGCCATCCCTTGATGAAGCTGGCTGACTAATCCGTGGAAAATGATTATCTTATTAGTAGGCTGGCTGCCGGAGAGGTCAGCTGGCAGTAAGATATGTAGTGAGGTGAGTGCATTATATGTAAATACATAGGCTACACATTACATAGTAGATGTCCTCTCTACCCTGTCTATGTGTGTAGTAGCTAGGCTACATTGCCTATACAGCAATCATAGCTTATGTGTTACATGCATCTTTGTGTGCGGTTGAGCGAGTGCAGCTACGTGGCAAATATAAAAAGTTTGCTCCGTGAGTAAAAAGAAAAATCACTGCTGTCCGTGCCGTGTCTGCCCCGCGTCCTGTGTGAACACACAGGTAGACTAGAACGGGAAGCAAAAAAATAACAATATTGCGATTTCTTTATTTTTTACACATGTTGTTGGCCTTTTTTATAACTTCCCCACATTGTCTAGATGAAGACATTTCTGAGTCAACAAAAACTTCTTTTTCATAGATTCCTTCTTCAATTTCTCCCATATGATATTTCTGATGCACATTTTTATTGCCTGTGTACAGTACAGTACTTTTCTTTATTAAATGCCATTTGCCATGTGTCTGCCCAGTTCTGAATGTCATCTAGATCATTGGAATGACCTTTGCTGCTGCAACAGTGTTTGCCACTCCTCCTATTTTTGTGTCATCTGCAAATTTAACAAGTTTGCTTACTATACCAGAATCTAAGTCATTAATGTAGATTAGGAATAGGAGAGGACCTAATACTGATCCCAGTGGTACTCCACTGCTCAATTTTGAGGTTTCTCCTCTAATCAGTACTTTCTGTTTTCGACATGTTAACCATTCCCTAATCCATGTGCATGCATTTCCTTGAATACCTACTGCATTCAGTTTGAGAATTAATCTTTTATGCAGGACTTTGTCAAAAGCTTTCTGGAAATCTAAATAAACCATGTCATATGCTTTGCAGTTATCCATGTCGATGCATCCTCAAAAAAATAAAGCAGGTTAGTTAGACACGATCTCCCTTTCCTAAAACCAACTGTCTCCCTGGATACTGTTACCATATAGGTAATTTTCCATTTTTGATTGTTTTTATCTTAGAAGACTTTATTACAGTGTCCGGACCGGCATTATTTGGAGCAGTACAAGCGCACTCTCTTACAGTAAGAGAGGCACAAACAAGACGCAACTGTGACACAATTCTATAAGATCCTTACAATAGAGTAGCATGTCATAAAAAGTTATTTTCCTGACCAAATGGCGCAACATGTATTAGAGGAAAAGAAATATTTCTAAATCTATATACAATCGGTATAATATATACTGCACAGAGCTGTGTGCACATTTTGTATTGCACGGTACATGTTTGTCCTTCATCCATATGGAACTTATTATTGTTGAAAGGACAAATCCAGATTTGAAAAAGCTTCTCAATTCTGAGAACATAATGGGCAGCAAAGTTAGCCCTTAGACCAGGGGTGTCTTACTCAGCATCCTGGAGGGCCTCAGTGTTATTGGGCTTTCGTTCCACCCAAGCGCTCAGTTATTTCATCGGTCTAATTATTCAAAGTCAGCCCTTAGACCAGGGCTATCAGCTCCTGGAGGGCCTTGTAAAAGACCTTGACAAATATTAAATATGCCCAGTTGAACAAATAATTAGATAAATTACGTTAATTAGGAGCTTAGGCTGGAATGAAATCCAGAAGACCCCGCGGCCCTCAAGGACTGGTTTGACATCCGTTCCTTAGGTGCTTTGTTCTGCTGTAAAACTGCTGACACTCCTGTTCATATTTAGAAGATCTGTAAGTGAAAAGCATTAGTCAGAATTAGGCTGAACAGTTCACACTGAGCAACAGGAGTTCTATCACGCTCCAGGAGCACATGCCAACCATCTGGAACCACTTTGACTTCAAAGAGACAATTAGTAGCAATTATAGAAATATAGAAATGAATTTCATTCCTGATTGAAATATTGGAAACAGGGAAGCAGAATGTGACCAGGTGGCAACAATCTCAGTGCAGTCATCACAGGACTTTGAAACCTGCTGGCCTAAATGTACAGGCACTGTATCAAACTGCATCCCTCCGAAGTAAATGTCTCTGCTTTTCTAATACATTTAATGAAGATAATTGCTTCTAATGGTAGGTCATTTCTTGCTACAGCAATTACAGAATGTAAAACCTTGGGTGGTACTGTGAACACAGAAATGTCTCATTAGACATTAGCAAATAAATACCTTTATAGTAAGTCCAGTTCTGTCAGAAGCAATTAGTCTGCAGTGTCAGTTTTAGGTCAAAATGATAGAAAAATAGTAAATTCAGGGGAGCAGACTTCTTAGTAAAGCCCATGTCCTGTTACAGCACACTATCTGGTAATTTTGTAATCTGAAAAGCAAACAAGGAAGCTTGCAGGACGTACACAGAAATGTTTTAGGGTTTTGTTTGTAAACAAAATGCTATATTGTGATGTTACCAGAAACACCTGAAAAATAACTAACTCAAATATTCAATTCTGTGTTGCAGTAGAATAGTTTTCCAAGTGATTATCACACAGTGTCATTCTGTATGTCTGACATGTCCACATTTCAGCATGAGATTGAGGATGCAGTGGCATCTTAATACCATATGGGAGCAACATATTAGTAGGATTTTCAAAAGCTTGTGTTATTGTATTAAACTCGTGGTATAGTAACAAGAGCTTTAGTAGCAAGTGATTTTCAAACAAAATGTGTTAATTAAATCAATCCGCTAATGCTTTGAAATTGAAAAGATGAGGTCGTTAACGCATTTCTTGTTAAAAAGCTTAATTGTCACAGGTCACGTACATCACTTCCCATCTCAACGACTAAATAAGGGGAACTCGTTAATCAAAATGCATGTTAACAAGATCAAGAAAAATGAACAGAAGCATAATTTGCTGTTATGGAAACTACTAGCGTACAGAGAGACGGCTCTCTCACCAGCGAGCAGCAGCCAAATGGAAATGAAATAAAAAATATCTATTTTGTGCATAATTTCTAAATTTCATTTAAAATTGTGCATTTTGTCATGCAGAATGTACATTTATTTAGAACACTTCACATATACAATGCTGATTTACAATTATCTGGTATGTGGGTACAAATCAGATAGCACAGATTTAAAAAAAAAATCATTTATTTATTTATTTTTTGGATAGGTCTGAGGTAAGCTATGTATCTATATTGATTGGAATTTGTTTTCTGTTCACATGTACTTTTGTCTGTATTTTAGTATGTACGATTGAAGGCTATATATATACGTTTGAAGTGTAATTTGTGTTTGTAGTTGTTACAGTAGTTATTTATTTGAGTGACACATGTTATCTTCGTTGTAAATAATAAACATGACTTGGTATAATTTAATGATAATGCTATAAATACTAATGAAGCATGATGATAGTAGCAGTTTGTAAATATTCTGTAAAAATGTAAAAACCGGTCGAGAACAACCAGATAACAACAAGAAAACCCCAAACAACTTGGCTTTTTTACAAACCAGGTAAGTAAAACTCAAATGTCTTTATTACTTCAATATTCACACACATACATCTCCCAGTTGGACAGACAGCTTCTGAAAAATGACATGAAACTCTCTAATGGTTGATTACTGGTATGAGGACTACATAATGCATGTAAACCAAATGACTAATTAACAACACCTTAATTTGCCTAATAAAGGTACATAAAATGACTAGTTAGCTGGGCAAATTGTAGATATTTATTACTGCCTGTGGCAAAGTGGCTGCTGATTATTAACAGGTGCAGAGGTGATTCAGTGCAGGAATTAAACAGACAGAGATTTGTAATGGAAAAGTGTATTTTATTATTTGTAACCCTGGTCTGGCGACCAAATAATAAGCTCCGGTTATACACAGCGATGTGTAAAACACGGAGAACAGAAACAGGGATTGCAGCCCTAAACAATAAACATGGGTATCTCTCCCACAGTATACAATCACAGTCACCAGTCCTGGGTGCGCGCTGTAGTGCTCGTTATGGGTGATACAGTTTATAGAGTGACAAAAAGTGAAGTGCTGTTCTGGGTTTTACTGCTGGCCCTTAGCGACAGCTCCGGAACGTGTTAGCCATCTATGAAAACACAAGTAACAATTATAGACAAGACAAACAAAACAAACACAAACATATTTCACTATTTACTGCTTCCTTCCGGGTTATATTTCGTAACCAAAGCGAAGGAACAGGGGAGGGGAGTCTCCGCCCTCCTTATATGCTAGTACACAGATTTTACAATCTGCGGCTGCTACATTGTTTCCCATCTGGGTCAATACGTTCTGGCAACTGAGTCTCACTTTCTTCCAGGATGACCGACTTCCTGACCCTGGAAATGAACTGTCAGGCCAGCCTGTCCAGAGGACCATACATTCGCTGCTTTGAACCCTCACAGGTCGGGAGAGAGATTTACAACCATTATATTTTTGTCACACTGCCATAGCCTTTTCTTTTCGCCTATTGATTCGCCCCATTGCCACTGTACTTTATGCATTCATGCATCCCTTCCTGCAATGTAATTGGTCAGTGTGTTCCAGGCTTAAGGTTACAAATTGTTCAAACAAGTGAACAAATCTCACTCATAACCACAAGTATATAAAAGTTCAATATTTCCATAACTACAAATATTTAATTATCTAGGTAGTCTCTGTATCGTCGGTGTCACAGAAATAGTCACTAGAAGCCCTGCTCGTTAAGATAGTAACATTATTTCATAAATCAAACATAAAATCACATTAGGATGATTATTTAAGAATGAAATGAGAATGCCACAGTCAGTGCTACATACCGATTTCTTGATTAACACTGGAGTTATGACCTTTTGACAATCCTGCCTGGATTGTCTTTCAAAGTAAAATGTATTAATTAAATAGGATCTGGAACACAGCATTAATCAATGACAGAACACCCGACTGATCCTATACTGTATATAAAACAAGGCTATAGAACACACTAGTACAGGCTGAACAGACCAGACAGATCTATCTGTTGCCAGAGAAAACAAAGATATAGTTAATTATGCTAGTATCCCCTCTTTTTGCTTCATAAATATTAGCTTTTTATTCTGAATTTCATGAGAAAGTCTAAATTTCAATATACTAAACCTGTTTACATAATACCAACATCTACAGTATAATGTAAAGTTTAATTTTTTTATGGATTGTATGTGCAACCCCCTGAATCAGCACATTAACAAAAAACCAACGCGGGAGCTCACTGCCACTACTCAGCACAAAAAACTTACTGCTATGTGGGGTTTGAAGATAGGGCCCCGCTTAAATTAGGATGGAGAGAGATCCGGACCGATGAGCTCTCCTTTTGTAGAGGAAAGAGCTTGGTCGAAGGTAGCGTTCCTGAGGATCTGAAAACATATGAAAGTTGCTCTGCTTGGCAGAGGCAGCTCTCAGGGCGATAGGAATAGCTTGATCGTAGAGCTGAAAGGAGAATAGAAAAGGATTTTTTGACTGGTCTGGGGCTGACCTCACATGAGGTGAGGCCGTAAGGAATTTGCAATAAAAAGAGCATAAAGCGGGCCACGTCCCTAGCGAAGGAAGGACAGCGCCTCACATGGTGAGGTAGAAGAGCTCATGAGCTGCGAAAGAATAGTGTGCCGAGGGTCCCCTCTGACTCACTCGGTGAAAACCCCCCTAGAGCAAGGTCAAGGTACCATAGCAACCTGAGGTTGGGGGAATGAATCTGCACTTACCCCCCCAGAGGAGACCGATGCAAAGGCATGAGAAAGAGAAAGGAGGAGGAGGAGGAGGAGGAGAAAGAGAAATGGTAGACAGAGAAGGAATGTGAAATTGAGGTTTAAATAGGAGGTTAATGATGATAGGCGTTAATTAATTAAGCTGCCCAGCTATCACGCCCCAAATTTCGCTGAGACTAACATATAAACAGCAGGTCCTGTAGGGCTTCGTCCCCCTGTAAACTGGTGCAAACGCAAGGGTCACCCTAGTTTTATAGGGGCACCTCGGAAATAAGCCAGGCGCCTCTGTATTTTGTAGTTTTAATTACCCCTACAGGACTACAAAATGTGTGCTGGAACCGGGTGTCCAAGCATTTCAATTCTACCCCCAGTTCCCTGGCTACATGTGCATCATAGTTTTTATATATTGTGGCAAAGTGCCCGCCCCTGTATGTATTTTGTGTTGTATGTTGTGTGTTAATGTTGGTGTATAGTCATTGGTACACGGGATATAAACGGGTCTGTGTAACACGAGTGTTTAAAATGTATATTTGTATTTAGGCACGAGGATTGCACAGCACTTCATGTGCAAGTAAAATGTAATAATATGTGAGCACGGGGAATTGCATTTTATTAATTCACGTGCAGTTGTACCGCGGCTCCAATTGAATGATTGATTAGCAATCGAGTCTCGGTACAGCTGCATAAAAGCAGCATGTTTTCACTCACTCAGGGTTGTGTGTTCGGTGAGTGGAGAACGGGATTGGAGACGGAGGTAATAATAAAATAATAACGTAAAGTAAATCATAAATTCAGCTCACCGTGCTTGTCTGTGTAGTTTGTTTTTGTTTGTCTCTTTATTTTGGCTGCCAGTGCCGTGTCCTGTTTTTGTCCTGTTTTATTTTATAATAATAAACCGCGCAGCAGCGCATCCATTTATCATTTCATCTCGCAGTACTGTGTGTTTCTTCTGGTCTGATGTCCCCACTACAGCCGTCTTTGTCACAATATATATCAAGAGCCTTCATTATTCATTATATTGTAGTATTGCCAAAACCCATTAAATGTACATATTCCCTTATAAGCAATATCAAATAACAGGAGAAGAGTTGTGAATGATGTAACAATACACCATAGTCACTGTATTCATGGTAGACTTGATATTACAGACAGTACATTAACCATCCATTTGTAAAGGACATGTCTGTGACCATATACAAACATGTGGCTGACACAATGGATTCTAAAGCTTACTGTTCCCACTCCCTGTAATACATTCATGATTAATGACATGGTGTAGCACAAGACTGTAACTTGCCAAAACACAGTCGCTTACCAGATTTGATTTACTCCTCTTTCTTTTTGGAAGAAATGTCATTTAAATGCAGATGCTCGATTGTACTTGTGGCCTGACATATTTATTATACCTGCTAGAATAGTGACTATTAATTAATACCACATGTACCACTATGGTCAAAAGTTCACCATCACCCTATAGAATAAACTCATTTAGCTTAAAAAATGTTACATTAACATATTGAATTACACACCGCTTTGTAGTATTCCAGAGAACTTAATGAAAAACTGACAAAAATGGAAATATTTGAGATTTAGATATCTAACATGACATACTGTACTACTAGTATGGCTTCCGGTAGATTTTTGCAAATCATTTTGTAGTTTCTTTGATTACATAATGTTAAAATAAAAGTGTGATGAGTCAAAGGGGTTTCGGTCTGCAATTCAGCCTCCCGACAGTAGAAGGCATCAAACCAACTTGGGACTTCCCTTACCAAGGTCTCATGACCGTGACAAAAGTCATCTTTATGAGGGGCGGCACCTTGGTGAGGGGAGGAAGTACGGGTATGTAAATTCCAGCCACTGGAGTCAAGTGAAGTTAAGGATACCTGTCAGTCTGGGATTGGTGATCCACTGACTACCGGGGCGGGGTTTGCATACTAAAGGGGACGTGCTACTGTGTTTGGAGTTGGTCCTTAGGAATAGAGGCGGGGAAAAAAAAGGCTGGAGGGAAATCACGAAGAGAACTAAGAGGCTTCCGTTCCTTTATTTTTGATTACTCCAGCACTCCCTCCCTCACATCCTTCTTTGTTGTTTTTTTTTTTTCAGTGTAATATTAAATAAAATTTTTATTTGCAAAAGTTTTAGGCAGGTGTGAAAAAATGCTGTAAAGTAAGAATGCTTTCAAAAATAGACATGTTAATAGATTATATTTATCAATTAACTAAATGCAAAGTGAGTGAACAGAAGAAAAATCTAAATCAAATCCATATTTGGTGTGACCACCCTTTGCCTTCAAAACAGCATCAATTCTTCTAGGTACTCTTGCACAAAGTCAGAGATTTTGTAGGCATATAGTCAGGTGTATGATTAAACAATTATACCAAACAGGTGCTAATGATCATCAGTTCAATATGTAGGTTGAAACACAATCATTAATTGAAACAGAAACAGCTGTGTAGGAGGAATAAAACTGGGTGAGGAACAGCCAAACTCAGCTAATAAGGTGAGGTTGCTGAAGACAGTTTACTGTCAAAAGTCATACACCATGGCAAGACTGAGCACAACAACAAGACACAAGGTAATTACACTGCATCAGCAAGGTCTCTCCCAGGCAGAAATTTCAAGGCAGACAGGGGTTTCCAGATGTGCTGTCCAAGCTCTTTTGAAGAAGCACAAAGAAACGGGCAACGTTGAGGACCGTAGACGCAGTGGTCGGCCAAGGAAACTTACTGCAGCAGATGAAAGACACATCATGCTTACTTCCCTTCGCAATCGGAAGATGTCCAGCAGTGCCATCAGCTCAGAATTGGCAGAAAACAGTGGGACCCTGGTACACCCATCTACTGTCCGGAGAAGTCTGGTCAGAAGTGGCCTTCATGGAAGACTTGCGGCCAAAAAGCCATACCTCCAACGTGGAAACAAGGCCAAGCGACTCAACTATGCACGAAAACACAGGAACTGGGGTGCAGAAAAATGGCAGCAGGTGCTCTGGACTAATGAGTCAAAATTTGAAATATTTGGCTGTAGCAGAAGGCAGTTTGTTCACCGAAGGGCTGGAGAGCGGTACACGAATGAGTGTCTGCAGGCAACAGTGAAGCATGGTGGAGGTTCCTTGCAAGTTTGGGGCTGCATTTCTGCAAATGGAGTTGGGGATTTGGTCAGAATTAATGGTCTCCTCAATGCTGAGAAGTACAGGCAGATACTTATCCATCATGCAATACCATCAGGGAGGCATCTGATTGGCCCCAAATTTATTATGCAGCTTGACAACAACCCCAAACATACAACAAAAGTCATTAAGAACTATCCTCAGTGTAAAGAAGAACAAGGAGTCCTGGAAGTGATGGTATGGCCCCCACAGAGCCCTGATCTCAACATCATCGAGTCTGTCTGGGATTACATGAAGAGAGAGAAGCAACTGAGGCTGCCTAAATCCACAGAAGAACTGTGGTTAGTTCTCCAAGATGTTTGGGCCAACCTACCTGCCGAGTTCCTTCAAAAACTGTGTGCAAGTGTACCTAGAAGAATTGATGCTGTTTTGAAGGCAAAGGGTGGTCACACCAAATATTGATTTGATGTAGATTTTTCTTCTGTTCACTCACTTTGCATTTTGTTAATTGATAAATATAAACTATTAACATGTCTATTTTTGAAAGCATTCTTACGTTACAACATTTTTTCACACCTGCCTAAAATTTTTGCACAGTACTGTGTGTGTGTGTGTGTGTGTGTGTGTGTGTGTGTGTGTGTGTGTGTATATATATATATATATATATATATATATATATATATATTAGCTCAAAGAGCCAGCTGCCCAACGTTTCGATATGTTGTACATATCTTTCTCAAGGGAGCCTGTGTTTGAATCAAAACATTGGAGGTATTTATAGGTGTTTGACAGCATGACAACTACTTGTTATTGTTTATATTCAAATCCATGAATTATTCCTACATGATGTAATGGTGTTCTATATGTGACATCACTTTTACTTATATCTTTAAATCTATATTAATTCTAATTATCATTATTTTATATAAACTTATATTTATATTATCATGCAATGCTGGCTCTGAGGATCAGCCTTGATATGGTATCCCCAGCGCATCAGCATACACAACTTTTGATGGTCCCATACAGTATATAGTTTTTTGTTTTAATTACATCTCAATCCTAAAATTCTAAGTGATGCTAAACTTTTGGCCATAGCTGTATTTGTTGTGGATCTAGTCAAAATGCACCACTAGTTAAATAAATAATTTTTTTGTAAATTTATTTTCAATAATTGATTTGGAGCTTGTCTGATCTACTACCATACTACATTTTCTATAGTAGCCAGGAGATTAAGCAGAACATGTTTGATCCAGTTTGAATAAAACAATTCAATTAACATTGAACTTGAATGTTTGAGTGTATAATTAATGGCAAATAAGTAAGCTAGCTATATACATATCCCTCTATGTATCTGTTATTTTAATGTAGATTTAATAGTTAATTTCATGATTAAACAAGGTTATAGTGAAAAGTGAAAGAGATGTATCATCGCCTTATATTTCAGCTTCGATATAGGATTCTACACAAGCTGGCATTGCTTTCATGATTCACAGAACAAACCTTTTTGAAATCCACGTTCTTTCATTTATTCGCTCATCAGGCTCAGTTACATTGATGCATCGCGGTGAATAAAGGAATATTTTTTTCTTTTATCCCACATGGCTTTTTTATTGTCTTTCTGTAAATTGCTGATGAAAACATTATGCCACCTGTATTTAAATATCATACCTGATTCGTATTATAAACATATTAGTCAGAACGGTGTCCTGGAACATGCCATAACTTATTATGCTGCTGTAATGCACAGACATATCCAACACAGTTCAAAAGGGTGTTACTTCCTAAAGCAAACATCGATAGTGTTACTAAGGTTTTTTTTATTAATGGTGCATTTACTTGAGTCAAGTGTGTGATCATTCAAAATGAATAAGACAAATAATTTGATGTGAGCTTTCTAAATCCTTTGAAGCGGCACTGAATGCCTCCTATAAAATAAATAAAATGGATCGAAGAATGCAGGAAAGGCATCTAGAATACCTTTGATGGTCCCATGTTGTAAAGGGTTAGGGTTAGAATACCTTCGATGGTCCCATGTTGTAAAGGGTTAGGGTTAGAATACCTTCGATGGTCCCATGTTGTAAAGGGTTAGGGTTAGAATACCTTTGATGGTCCCATGTTGTAAAGGGTTAGGGTTAGAATACCTTCGATGGTCCCATGTTGTAAAGGGTTAGGGTTAGAATACCTTTGATGGTCCCATGTTGTAAAGGGTTAGGGTTAGAATACCTTTGATGGTCCCATGTTGTAAAGGGTTAGGGTTAGAATACCTTTGATGGTCCCATGTTGTAAAGGGTTAGGGTTAGAATACCTTTGATGGTCCCATGTTGTAAAGGGTTAGGGTTAGAATACCTTCGATGGTCCCATGTTGTAAAGGGTTAGGGTTAGAATACCTTCGATGGTCCCATGTTGTAAAGGGTTAGGGTTAGAATACTTTTGATGGTCCCATGTTGTAAAGGGTTAATCAGCAAAAATCTGGTTTGGTTTCTGTGGCTGGTATGACCCACATTCCCTGTATGCTAGCAGATATTTTGGACCATATTTAGTTATAGTTGGTGTGGCGGAGCTGAGGCCTACCCCTGTAAATAGTACGTTTTCCTTTGGGTTGATAAATAAAATACAGTTTTGTTTGGTTTTAAAAAATAAAATGTATTAAAACTGCATGCTAAATATGGCACATCTGGGAGGTTAGACTTCCCTCTTGCTGGTACCAAGTGGCAGCCACGTATCACTGCAACTGCCTGTGTGATTCCCACTAAAACCTGGAGATGGCTTTTGGACCCTAGCACCCTCCAGTGGCTAAAGACGGAGGGGAGAACACATCTGGGGACCATCCACAGCAAAATCCTCCAAAACTTTCTCCAGTTGCTGCCTAAGGTCCCGGTTAAGGGAATCTGTGAGCAGTACCCTGCACTAAAGGGGGCCTTGCACTCCATGACCAAGGTGGTCAGACAGATTTATGAAGAGTGCTGGGTGGCAGAGTAGTCCAGATTGGATGGGAGGGTGTACCATGGTGCTCCTTTTGCCAACTGACTGGAACTGGACATGGACACGGCCAGCGCTACTGCCGGAGTGCCCCGTGCTGCTGCCAGCGCCACTGCCGGAGTGCCCCGTGCTGCTGGCAGCGCCACTGTCGGAGTGCCCCGTGCTGCTGCCAGCGCCACTGCCGGAGTGCCCCGTGCTGCTGCCAGCGCCACTGCCGGAGTGCCCCGTGCTGCTGCCAGCGCCACTGCCGGAGTGCCCAGTGCTGCAGGCAGCGCCACTGCTGGAGTGCCCCGTGCTACTGTAACTTATGTTTTGATGCATAAATGTACAGAAGCTGAACAAGAAGATATTACTGATAATCTGTTCAATGCCAATGAAAAGGCAAAACTGTTTCTGAGAAAGCTGCAAAGAATAAGTTATACAGTAAATACTATGATGAAATGAAGATGAGCTGTACCTGAGATGAGCAATCTTGAAAACATACTAGTGTTGACAAATTTGCCAAATTAAAACAAAATGAGACGCTCTCTATCCTCTTTTATTTTATTTTATTCATGGCTATCTGTGTAAACATGCTATTTTTAAATATTTGCATTGCATATTTTATATAAATTATTTAAAGAATAAGCGCAGCACGCACAATTACTGCCTGAGACTTGGCCTTATCAGAGTGAGAAAATAATAACTCCCACTAAAACTCTTTATATATATATATATATATATATATATATATATATATATATATATATATATATATATATATATAAAACGCTATATTCTCTGTGATTTGAATTAGTGTGTTTTTAATATATGTATACTACATACATGCATACTGTATATGTCACAAGAAGGCACTGTGTAAGATAAGAGCCTATGCAACAGTCAGTGTGCCCACAAATAGCCAAGTAAGATCAATTTATGCTCGTGCCCAAATTACTTTGAGGGCCACTGGTCTAGAATAAGTTACCTCTGTTAAAGATTAAGGATTGAAGGTAAAAAAAGAAACACAATGAGGCCAGTGTAAACATCCCCTCATTTCTATTTGATATGTATATTTTACAGCTTTTGATTTGATTATATTTATCAGTATGAATCATTGTGTTCATGCTAATAGATGTGTGTTGTCCACCACTGTGCATGAATTTATGCTCTTTCTTCTGCAAGCTTGTTTTAGTAAAGTTTGTATAACCTACATCTTTTTATGATACTGCAAAAATAACAAACAAACAGTGAAGGAGCTGCCTTGATTCTTTTTAGTACTATCAGTAGTCTGGATCTAATAGGTGTAAAAACTATTTTTGTACAAGTGGGGGTACGTTAATAACAATAAGAATAACAACTCCTCCGTTCTTTCTGTTCTTATACAGACAAGCGCCTCATAGTAAAATGATATGATATGAGTGGATCCAGATTTCAGATTAGAGGACAGAGAGTCAGCAGCTATCAATTATATGCTGAATTTTTGTCTGGAGACAACCTTTCCCAAGCACCTGATTCCCGTTTAATGGTGGAAGTAGATGCATATGCTTTCAGTTTAATCGCTTTATGGGTAACACGCACTTATGATATATAGAAAGATGCCAGGGAAGAGGATTTTATAGAATTTGCGTGGTATTTGGGAGTGTATATGTTTAAGCTTAAACTATGTTTAAAGATCAAGCATATTAGGTGCCCTCATTACCAGAACATTCATCAGTCAAATGGCTAGCATCTCATTCGTCATTTGATAAACAACACGTCCAGTGATCAGCTAGAAAGATCTGTATATCTTGGCTCAATCCATTTGTCCCTGCTGTACATCAGAGTTCACCTCAGGCTCCCCGGCTTTATCTAACGGGGGAGGGCAGCTATCCTGCCACCCTGCCCATGGCTTCCCTACAGTCAGCCTCTCCACTATCCACTAACTAAATTATGAGGAGGGGTACCTCGAAGGACGAGGCCAAAGGCCAAAGATGTAATGAAAACTATGTACATCATAGTATTTGTTGTCTCAGCTTTAATAAATATTTTTCCTTCTATCGCATGAGTTTTCCTGACTGAAACCTAAGAACAGGTAAAAAGATTCAATGCATTGCTCCCAGATGCTCATGATAACATTCTGACTGAAACCTAAGAACAGGTAAGAAGATTCAATGCATTGCTCTCAGATGCTCATGATAACATTCTGACTGAAACCTAGAACAGGTAAGAAGATTCAATGCATTGCTCTCAGAGGATAACATTGGTCCTTGGATATGACCCAGCATAGTATTACAAGTACCCCCACACAATCAGCTTTCATTGTTTGCATGCTTTATGGATAAACTTCCATAACTGTTCATCAACATTTGAGCCCACTTGATTTATTTTTAGCCTGGAGAATGTTCTGGCTAATTTATAGCTGTCTGTACGGCATCCTTGGTCTTTTCATTTCCAAATGGTTTGTCTTTTTTTATTTTATTTTTTTACTATGCTTGACTACCACTTAATGGACTTTACAATGGTCACCAGTGCTTTACCATAATCCCACTATGCTTTAATACTAAAGCATTATTTTATTAAGGGAAGCTTTTATAAGGGCTGTACCATACTTTATTCTCACATTTAATTCTGATGGCTGGTAAAGAGTGAGGAATTATAAACTTTTTACCTGCAATATTTAATAGACCCAGATATTGATGAGATGCAGTCATCATCTCTCTATCAGATCGCCTGTATTAGGCAGATGGAAGTTACGTCACATTTAAATTAGCTGTACTGTTTAATTATTCTTATTTAACAATATATTACAAAAAATATATATCATAGAGTGTTCTATAAGATAGAAGTTAATGTTCTACATCTACATTTAGATAAAGGCCACTGCTGACACAGTTTGATTCCATAAAGAAATAACTTAAGGGTTAAAACATTATGATACTTAACTGAGCAACTCTAACTGGGTGGCAAGTATTATTAGAGTCCTTCTGAGTAAATGCTGCTACAAATGGCAATAAACAGCCAAAAAGCAATGCCAGTGACAAGGGTACTTGTAGATTAACAGGATTGGGCTGGCCTTTGTAACGGAGAGGCCAAGCTTGGCAATTCCTTTTAAACGCATTGCTGGTTCGTTTTGGGAACTTATCCAGGCTGCATATTAGAAACTATTAGAGAAACATCTAATGCATCTTAATGTTCTGGCTCTCACATTCTTCAGCCACAGCTTTTATATGCTGTTGGGGTAAAACACAGCTAGTAAACATGTGCAAACAATATGGGCTCTTCACTAGCAGGATGGTACAGAGTTCCATTAAAAAACAATATGGGCTCTTCACTAGCAGGATGGTACAGAGTTCCATTAAAAAACAATATGGGCTCTTCACTAGCAGGATGGTACAGAGTTCCATTAAAAAACAATATGGAATCTTTATTAGCAGGTTGGTACAGAGTTCCATTAAAAAAACTCACTAGAAAAGCTTAGACTTCTGTTGGTTCTCAATCTGCAATTTCTTCTCATTATTATGTTTTTTAATTCAATGATGGTTTGTAAGATGGCATTGCACTTTGCTTAACACCATGAAATGAAGAAAATTCATATATTAACAGTGAAATAATTACAAACCTACTCAAACTAATACAAATAACATGCCTGTTCTGTATCTTCAATGGCATGTTAATGATTAAGCCACTGACGTTGGTTCTGCACTTATAAATTTAACTATCAGTGATGTATTTTATTCTCCAGATTTTTGTCAAACTTTTAACAAACAATATCACCACTAGAATAACTTATAATGCCATCACTGCAAAATAATATCTTGCTTTAAATTGTATTAAATATATTTACAGAATATTGCTCTTCAAAGAATGTGTATTCAATACAATCACCTCACCTACTCATAAGTATAAAAGTTTAAAAATGTATTGATATAAATGTAAAAATTTTAATACAAACGGACACATATCTTTTTTGCTTGAAGGAACAAAATATTAAACTTGTAAGCCTTGCATTTTTTCGTGAGCCTGCTACTACAGCACATTTTCCAGAATGATCTGATTTTATTTGGATGCATGTGGGTAGAAATATAACCCCCCCCCCCCCCCCCCCGAGGTGATTTTGTTATAGTGAAAGTATCTCTTTAGGGTTCATAAATAATGTATGTCCAATATATTTAGCAGTCTTATACATAATTGTAATAAAAGACTCTCAAGGTAACATTATTATTGTGTAGAGTTTAAATAAATATCCATTCAATTTCACTCATTGTGAGGGTTAGGTTCAGACGATCAGGCAGAAAGGCAGGAAATCAAGCAGCTGTTGAAATAGAGACGCTACTGAGCTCTTTTATGTAGCAAATAAAGTTAAACCAATTATTTTGAAACAAACAACAATACACAGTCCCACTTTTAGTTGCTTTTAGCCACAACCCAGCCTCTACAGGACTGAACAGTCAGTCCAGGTGCATCCTTCTATACACACCTGCATCACTTAAATCACACTGAGTAAAAATGAATTGTACCACCAATCAAGGCCCACATTCTTTAATTCCAGCCACATTATCACATGGAAATGAAGCATTTTAAAAACGACTCAAACTTAACCCTTTCCCGGGTCCAGTTAATATACACACTTAACAACTAACACTAGTGGACACATTTAAATATGAAAATATTGATAATACTAGTATTGATTTTGCTGGTGGAATAATTATGCATATTTCCACAACCATTGACAGCAATTTCAATATATTAAAGATAAGAATGGAACCCTTACGCGTACTGTAGGTGAGACATACATAATTGAGATGCACTAAACAACGCTGAGCAAACATTAGAAGAGCACCAAGAAAAATACTAATACCTGAATTCAACATGTACCAGCCCATGACATTTCCTTCAGCACTGCACATATAAGCCCTTGATTGTAGAAGTAATTAACAGGCACATGTTGTAAATTCAATAGACTGATGTAAAAGAACACTTACCGGTATTAGTGATAGAACTGTAATCCTTGTGGTGTTAATCACTCAACATTTATACTGTTTCCTCACTGTCTTTTCCATGGCCATAAAAAAGTCCTGCCAGTTAAAATGAAATCACATACAAAGCATTTTGCTTAATCAAGAGCATAAGGGACGGATACTGGAAAAACAAAATTACTAATGTGAGTTTAGAGCAAAAGCAAATCATTTGAGAGGTCTGATTCATTATTTTTGTAATAGTATCTCACCATGGGAGCTTATGGAAACTATATAAGCATATGTTTTATCCCAGGACAAGACATCAATGCTAACACCAAGGTTGTTGAATGTGGTGTTGAATGGGCACAGAGGGGTGTGAAGTTTTTACACCTGAGCTACCACCAAGATGAGTTTACTCAAGACAGCCCACTATGCTAAGCAAGGCTGTGGAGTCACCACCAAGATGGAGATGGGATGGACAGTGGACAGTCCAGTCAAGCACATTGGAGAAGTGGCCGTGCTGGACCTACCCAGTGATGGAGATCAGGGGAGAGATGGAAGCCCCCAGCTATAAGCTGCTATAATGTGCCCATACTGCTGTACAATTATTTGAGAATGCTGAAACTGCATTTGAAAAATGTAGACTGTCTTTTGTGTTCTTTAAGTACAACAGCTGAGATAATGTTGTGTGGTTAGTGTGGATTTTAATGCATGTCTATAAATATCAAACAGGACTACATGAGTGGCTAAAAGACAAATACACATTCAGATGTGCAACAATGAATGACTTAAGATAAAAGTATTATGTTTATTGAATTTGATTCAATAGTTACTGTGCAAACTGCAACTAAAGAAATGAATAACTGTTGTGTGCCAAGAACATCTAGAATTGTAGTTGAACACATCTGTATTAGTGTGTGTGTGTGTGTATCCAGAACACAGAAACACGCCAGCTAGTTCAATACCTAATTAATCACATTTGTATTATTTGTATTTTTGTTCTTTATGTTTTCCTCAAATTCAGTCTAGAAGTACAACATAATTGATGATGGATTGTGCTTTTCATTTCTGATGTCATTTTAATATGATCAAATACGCCCACAAGCATGCAAGTCAAGTAAAAGCAAAGAAGTAGAAAACAGCATATTCTCACTCCAAATCCCAACAGCCTTTAACCCATAGAGGAAGTCATTTGATCTTCTTGAGCCTTAACCTCCCTGAACTGTTAAACCAGGTCAAAGGAGGACACCCTGATTAAAGATATATTCTATTTTAGTTGGCCCATCTGGCTAAATACAGTGCTATCCAATATCTGTTGGTGGCCAGTTCATATTCTTGCTGAATGAATCCAAACACTGTGATATAGCTGTTCTGGGTCTATACCTAACATCAGGAGCAGAGCCCCAAAGCCTCCAGGAACTGATGAATTGATATTTTAGAGATGATCTTAATGTTTCTCTTTAGGGATAAGACCAATCCAGTTTTGCGTAGACGGTTTCTAAATAGGGTTGTGCAGAAAATATTTCACCTCTGGTTAAATGGAGTCGCCTATCAGAATTTGTAAGAGGGGATGACTGGAAGACTGCAAGAGTTAATTAGGATCCAGAGCAACAAAAACAAAATAATAGGTTTGCTTTTACTTTTATCAACGGCAAGTTAAATAGTCATAGGGAGGGTTTGCTATTTAATAAAACTGTGAACAAAAGACATGACTGCCTGAATACAAACAGGAACATTACTGACTGCCAAGAAAAGACAAACAAAAACCTCACTGACAAATACACAAGCAGCAACGTGACTGACTGCTGAGAAAAGACAAACAAGAACCTCACTGACCAAATACACAAGCAGCAACGTGACAGACTGCTGAGAAAAGACAAACAAAAACCTCACTGACCAAATACACAAGCAGCAACGTGACTTTCTGCTGAGAAAAGACAAACAAGAACCTCACTGACCAAATACACAAGCAGCAACGTGACTGACTGCCGAGAAAAGACAAACAAGAACCTCACTGACAAATACACAAGCAGCAACGTGACTTTCTGCTGAGAAAAGACAAACAAGAGCCTCACTGACCAAATACACAAGTAGCAACGTGACTGACAGCTGAGAAAAGACAAACAAGAACCTCACTGACCAAATACACAAGCAGCAATGTGACTGACTGTTGAGAAAAGACAAACAAAAACCTAACTGACCAAATACACAAGCAGCAACGTGACTGACTGCTGAGAACAGACAAACAAAAACCTCACTGACCAAATACACAAGCAGCAACGTGACTTACTGCCGAGAAAAGATTAATCAAAATGTTACTGCCCAATCTCGAATTGTCCATGACGTACAGCAAGCCATTTTCACAGAAGCGTCATTAGCTTCCGGAGGAATTCAAAGAGAAGCTTTTACAATTTCAGTGTTTCTAACAAACAGTATCATGCCGATACAACTGCCATGGCAAGCAATACCACAATTTACAAAAAGGGAGAAAAACAGGTGGCAGTAATCACGAACATGAGAATGTTTACAAACGAGAGGAGGCCATTTGGCCCATCTCGCTCGTTTGGTTGTTAGTAGCTTATTGATCCCAAAATCTCATCAAGCAGTTTCTTGAAGGATCCCAGGGTATCAGCTTCAACAACATTGGTGGGGAGCTGGTTCCAAACCCAAACAATTCTCTGTGTAAAAAAGTGCCTCCTATTTTCTGTTCTGAATGCCCATTTATCTAATCTCCATTTGTGACCCCTAGTCATTGTTTCTTTATTCAAGTCGAAAAAGTCTCTTGGGTCGACATTGTCAATATCTTTTAGAATTTTGAATGCTTGAATCAGATTGCTGCATAGTCTTCTAGTCACTCTTCTTTGCACTCTTTCTAAAGCAGCAATATCCTTTTTGTAGCGAGATGACCAGAACTGAGCACAATATTCTAGATGAGGTCCTACTAATGCATTGTAAAGTTTTAACATGACTTCCCTTGATTTGAATTCAACACTTTTCACTATATGTCCAATCACTGTGTTGGCCTTTTTTATAGCTTCCCTTCATTGTCTAGATAAAGACATTCCTGAGTCAACATAAACTCCTAGGTCTTTTTCATAGATTCCTTCTTCAATTTCAATATCTCCCATATGGTATTTGTAATGCACATTTTTATTGCCTGCGTGCAGTACCTTACACTTTTTCTATATCAAATGTAATTTGCCATGTGTCTGCCCAGTTCTGAATGGTTTGCCACTCCTCCTATTTTTGTGTCATCTGAAAATTTAACAAGTTTGCTTACTATACCAGAATCTAAGTCATTAATGTAGATTAGGAATAGCAGAGGACCTAATACTGATCCCTGTGGTACACCGCTGGTTACCACACTCCATTCTGAGGTTTTTCCTCTAATCAGTACTTTCTGTTTTCTTTTTTTTTAACCACTCCCTAATCCATGTACATGTGTTTCCTTGAATCCCAACTGCGTTCAGTTTGAGAATTAATCGTTTATGCGGACTTTGTCAAAAGCTTTATGGAAATCTAAATAAACCACGTTATATGCTTTGCATTTATCCATTGTCGGTGTTGCATCTTCAAAAAAATCAAGCTAGTTCGTTAGATACGATCTCCCTTTCCTAAAACCATGCTGAAAGTCTCCCAGGACACTGTTACCATTTTGGATCTTATTATAGTTTCTATAAGTTTGCATGTAATAGAAGTCAGTCTTATTGGTCTGTAGTTACCTTGTTCGGTTTTGTCTCCCTTTTTGTGGATCGGTATTACATTTGCAAATCTCCAGTCTGTCAGTACAACCTTTGTCTCAAGAGACAGTTTGTAGTTGTTTGTAAATAACTTCTTTCATTTCTTTGAGTACTACTGGGAGGATCTCACCCGGCCCAGGGGATTTGTATATTTTAAGAGCTCCTAGTCCCTTTAACATTTCTGCCTCGGTTATGCTAAAGTTATTTAAAACTGGATAGGAATAGGTTGACATGTGGGGCATATTGTTCGTATCCTCCTTTGTAAAAACTTGTGAAAAATAATAATTTAATATATTTGCTATTTTTTTCTTCTTCTACGACTTTACCATTTGTATCTCTGTTATGAGTCAAAGGGATTTCGGTCTGTGATTCAGCCTCCCGACAGTAGATGGCATCAAACCAACTCGGGACTTCCCTTACCAAGATCTCGTGACCATGGCAAAAGTCATCTTTTGAGGGGCGGCACCTTGGTGAGGGGCGGAAGTACGAGTATGTAAATTCCAGCCACTGGAGTCAAGTGAAGGATAAGGACACTTGTCAGTTGGGGATTGGTCTTCCACTGACTACAGAGGCGGGACATTACATACTAAAGGGAACGTACTACTGTGTTCGGGGTTGGTCCGAAAGTAAAATAGGAGGAGTAACGGGTGGAGGGAGAGACTAGTTTGGCGCAGCGGGATTTTTAAAACAAAAAAAACACTAACATTTCTTTTGTCTTTTTTTGTTTATGTATGGTTCGCCACGAGGATGATTAAAGACGAGTCATCACGGTTTGTTTTGGATTTCACCCCTGCACTTCTTCCCTCACACCATTTTGTTTTCTTTTGTTATTTAATTATTTTGTTGTGTATAGATAATAAAAATAAATTATTTTATTTCTGTACACATAAATTACTGTCTGGACATTCCATTTAATACACTCTCGCCTCACACGTGGTATCAGAAGTGAAAATGGATCCAGCTACAGTTTTGGCAATGTTTAGGGAGCAGGAGGAGAAGCGAGAGGAGAGAGAGACACGGCACCAGGAACAGCTCGCCCAGTTCTTTGGACAGCTGGTGGAAAAACTATCAATATCAACATCAGAGAGAGCGGTTGCCCGGATGTTTGCAGCTCAGCCTAAACTTCAGAAGATGACCTCGGAAGATGATCCCGAGGCTTTCTTGATTACTTTTGAGAGAGTGGCAGAGGCTGCAGAGTGGCCTAGGGAACACTGGGCCATGAAATTGGCACCCTGCCTGACAGGGGAAGCTCAGGCAGCGTATCGAGCCCTGACGGCCACGAATGCAGGGGACTATGTTAAAGTAAAAGAAGCCATTCTCTCACGCCTCGGGATCACGGAGGAAACATACCGGCGCCGTTTTCGGGAATACCAGCTGTCCAAGGGGATGCGGCCCCGGGTTGCGGGACAATATCTTTTAGATCAGTGCACCTGGTGGCTGCGGCCAGAAGAACATACACCCCAAGAACTGGTGCAGAAAATAGTTATAGAACAGTTCGCGTCTATACTACCGCCAGGGAATCGAGAGTGGATTAAGAGGAATCGACCTACCACTCTCGAGGATGCCATCCTCCTGGCGGAGGCCTACGAAGACGCAAACGAAGGTGCCGGGTCAGACCCCACTCCTGCCCCTAAACTAACTCGGACCAACCAACCAATGAAGCCCAGAGGGGGTAACCAGACCTTCAGACCATGGAGGTCGAGGTTAGCCCCATCCTGGGCGAGAGAGAATCCCCCTAACCTGCCGGTCGCGGACTCGCAGGACAGATTAACTCCGTTGATGCCTCCTAACCAAGTGTGCTACCAATGTAATGAGCCTGGACACATTGCCAGGAATTGTCCAGTAATAAAGGTGGACCTGGCGACAAGATCCTGGTCAGCAGTAACAGGTAGGAACACTGGGGAATGTCGGGAGGGCCCTTATCAGTTAAGAGTACAGGTCGGGGGAAAGAGTACTTACGCATTTGCGGACTCTGGGTGTGCACAAACATTGATTCGGCAAGCTCTCTTGGATGGGGTAGCCTGGGAGCCACAGGGTAAAGTGGCTATCTCCTGTATTCATGGAGAAACTCGGGTTTATCCCACCACTAAAGTTAGACTTATTGTAGGTGATTATTCAGCTTACGTTAAAGTGGCTGTAGCGCAATGTTTACCATACCCTGTTCTCCTGGGAAGAGACTGGCCGTTTTTTGATCGTATTTTAGGTCGGGAAATGGTCTTAGTTTCTACCAGGGGACAATTAAAGCAACAGGAGAAAACAATTGGCGAGATTTTTCCGTTGCAATCCGATCTGTTTAACCCTAAAATCCGCCCAAGAAAAACAAAAAGAGAGCGTCGGGTGGAAAAATATGAGGGAACTCTGAGACGACAAGGGGAGGGGTCTGACACAAAAGTAAACCAATCGCTTAAACGGCAAGGAAAGGGAGTAGGTATTCAGTGTAACCGGGGCTGCGAGGTTACTGAGGTGGAAGGTCATGTAATAAAAGACACTCCTCTCTGTGTACCTAACCATTGGGACCGAGATATTGACTTGGGATATGAACAACAAAATGATCCCACGTTACAGTATGCTTGGAAACAGGTTAGATATATCGAGGGGAAGGATATGCAGGAAGGACAACCGGTGGTATTTCCGCATTTTTCTGTATCTGGGCACTTATTATATAGAATAACCCGGGCTCCCGGGACGGGACAGCTCGTAAAACAGTTATTGGTTCCTAGGCCTTTTCAGTCAGAAGTCATGAGATTGGCGCATGACATTCCATTTTCAGGTCATTTGGGAACTGAAAAGACTCAGGAACGAATTCTGGCCCGTTTTTTTTTGGCCTGGGGTTTATGGTCTTGTGCGGAAGTATGTATCGGAGTGTCCTGAATGTCAATTAGCTGCCCCTAAGTCAGTTCGCCCCGCACCTCTGGTTCCACTTCCAATTATTGGGGTACCGTTTGAAAGGATTGGTGTAGATTTAGTAGGCCCTCTGGAGGGAACAGAGTCAGGATATCGGTATATTTTAGTAGTAGTGGACTACGCAACGAGATATCCAGAAGCTGTTCCCTTACGCTCTATGAATGCAGTAGCTGTAGCGAATGAATTGGTAAAAATATTCTCTAGGGTGGGAATCCCGAAAGAAATTCTCACTGATCAGGGCACTAATTTTATGTCAGACTGTATTCAGCAACTATATAAATTATTGAAAATTCGTTCAATTAGAACCTCAGTTTTTCATCCTCAAACGGATGGGCTTGTTGAACGATTTAATCAGACTTTGAAAAATATGTTGCGCCGCTTTGTAGATCAAGAAAAACGCAATTGGGCTAAACTGCTTCCCTACTTGCTCTTTGCAGTTCGCGAGGTACCACAATCCTCAACGGGGTTTTCCCCGTTTGAGCTCTTGTACGGTCGGCAGCCGCGGGGTATCTTGGATCTCATAAGAGAAGGCTGGGAAGAACAGTCAAAGGAGTCTAAAAATGTAGTAAAATATGTGTTGCAGTTACGCGATCGCTTAGAATTAGTCGGTCGATTGGCACATGACAATCTCAAAGCGGCACAGCAGAAGCAGCAACAAAGCTACAATAAAAATGCAAGAATTCGGAACTTTCGACCTGGAGATAAAGTGTTGTTATTGTTGCCCTCATCGGAATCTAAGTTGTTTGCTAAATGGCAGGGTCCCTTTCAGGTTATTCGAGCAATTGGTAAAGTCAATTATGAGATCCGACAGCCTGGGCGTCGGAAAGAAAGTCAAATTTATCATGTTAATCTCCTGAAACCGTGGAAAGAACGGGAAGTCCATTTTATATCTCCTGTACAGGAGGGAGAGGATTTTGGACCCTCAATTGAGCCAGAGTCAGCAATTGAGGTCCCGATGGGGGAACAATTAACTCCTGATCAGCGTGAAGAGGTAAGCAATCTAATTAATATGTTCAGTGATGTGTTTTCTAACGTGCCTGGAAGAACGCATTTGATCGAACATGCTATTATCACTCCGCCAGGTCTAAGAGTTAGACAGAGACCGTATCGCATTCCAGAGAGTCGGAGAGATTCTGTTCGAAGGGAGGTGGAGTGTATGTTGAAACTTGGGGTAATTGAACCTTCCCGAAGTGAGTGGTGTAGCCCAATAGTACCAATAGACAAGCCAGATGGGTCACTACGATTATGTATCGATTTTAGGAGGGTGAATGCTATCTCCAAGTTTGATGCATATCCCATGCCTCGAGTAGATGAACTCTTAGACAAGCTGGGGCAAGCTCGGTTTATTTCAACTCTGGATCTGACGAAAGGATATTGGCAAATTCCATTAACGAAAGCCTCTCGTGAGAAAACGGCATTTTCAACCCCAGAGGGTCTTTTTCAATTTTGTACTATGCCGTTCGGACTTCATGGAGCGCCTGCTACTTTTCAGAGACTAATGGACAAGGTTTTACAACCTCATCGAGAGTATGCAGCTGCGTATATCGATGATGTAGTCATTTATAGTTCTTCCTGGAGAGAACATTTGACTAGATTAGAAGCCGTCTTACAGTCTCTGAGGAGGGCGGGGCTCACAGCGAACATGGCAAAGTGCGCTATTGGAAAAGAAGAAACTAAATATTTAGGTTTCATAATGGGTAAGGGTAGAGTGAAACCGTTGGTTTCAAAAGTCCAGGCTTTGTTGGATTCACCGGTACCTACCACGAAAACCCAGGTGAGATCACTGTTAGGGTTGGCTGGTTATTACCGCCGCTTTATTCCACACTTTTCCACTATAGCCGCCCCTCTCACTGATCTCACTAAAAAGAACGCTCCAAATAAAATTAAGTGGAGTGCAGAGTGTCAGACAGCCTTTGAATCTATTAAAACTAATTTGAGTCAGGCCCCAGCATTAATAAGCCCGGATTTCAGCCGAGAGTTCGTCCTGCAGACAGATGCATCGCAGACTGGTCTGGGGGCGGTTCTGTCCCAGGAGAGAGATGGTATAGAACACCCGATACTATACATCAGTCGGAAGTTACTGCCCAGAGAACAGAGGTATTCGGTAGTGGAGAAAGAATGCCTGGCAGTGAAATGGGCAGTGGAATCTTTAAAATACTATCTTCTGGGACGACCTTTTGTACTCATCACAGATCACGCTTCTTTAAAGTGGTTAGACACGATGAAGGATTCAAACGCTAGGATTACGCGGTGGTACCTGGCGCTCCAACCCTTCGCCTTTCAAATAAGGTATCGTGCGGGTAAGTTACATCAAAATGCTGATTTTTTTTCCCGGGAGGGAGGTAAAAGGGAAGGGTTAGAGGTTTCCGAGTGTTCCTTCGGCTCCACTCTGAGGGGTGGGATATGTGATGAGTCAAAGGGATTTCTGTCTGTGATTCAGCCTCCCGACAGTAGATGGCATCAAACCAACTCGGGACTTCCCTTACCAAGATCTCGTGACCATGGCAAAAGTCATCTTTTGAGGGGCGGCACCTTGGTGAGGGGCGGAAGTACGAGTATGTAAATTCCAGCCACTGGAGTCAAGTGAAGGATAAGGACACTTGTCAGTTGGGGATTGGTCTTCCACTGACTACAGAGGCGGGACATTACATACTAAAGGAAACGTACTACTGTGTTCGGGGTTGGTCCGAAAGTAAAATAGGAGGAGTAACGGGTGGAGGGAGAGACTAGTTTGGTGCAGCGGGATTTTTAAAACAAAAAAACACTAACATTTCTTTTGTCTTTTTTTGTTTATGTATGGTTCGCCACGAGGATGATTAAAGACGAGTCATCACGGTTTGTTTTGGATTTCACCCCTGCACTTCTTCCCTCACACCATTTTGTTTTCTTTTGTTATTTAATTATTTTGTTGTGTATAGATAATAAAAATAAATTATTTTATTTCTGTACACATAAATTACTGTCTGGACATTCCATTTAATACACTCTCACCTCACAATCTCTTAGACATTTAATCTCCTCTTTGAATGTTCTTTTGCTGTTATAAAATTGGAAAAACATTTTGGAATTGGTTTTAGCCCCCTTAGCAATGTTCATTTCTGTCTCTCTCTTGGTCTTTCTAACTTCCTTTTTGACTTGCGTTTGCAGTTCCAAGTACTCTTTCTGTGTATTTTAGTCTTGGTCCCTTTTAAACACTCTGTAAAGTGCTTTTTTCTGTGAATATTTTTTTAATTGATTGATTAAACCATTTTGGCCTTTTTTTTAGATTCTGATTGGTCTATTTTTGGAATGTCATTGTTTTGCACCTCTAGTACTACATTTTTTAAAGTTAGCCATGCTTTTCCTGTGGATGTTTTCTCTATTTTACTCAAATCTATTTCTGTTAGTCTCTGTTTCACTCCTTCATAGTTTGCCTTTTTAAAACTGTAAGCCTTAACTTCAGTTGTTACTTTCTGGGTTCTAAAAAGCACTTCAAATGAGACCATGTTGTAATCTGAGTTTAGCCAATGGTTCTCTGACCTCTGTTTTAGTTATTCTGTCTTTGTTATTTGAAAAGACTAAATCAAAGTATGCCCCCCCGCCTCTGGTTGGTGCCTTAACACATTACGTTAGGAAGCAGTCATTTATCGTTTCTACCATTTCTATTTTGGCTGTCGTGCTCCCACCAGGTTTTCCCATTTTATATGGAGGAAGTTGAAATCCCCCATTAGTATGGCTTCTCCTTTGCTACACACATTTCTAATGTCATTGTGTAACAGATTTTTTTGCTCAGCGTCTGAATTTGGTGGTGTGACAGGAAATGGCTAAGTGGTGACTTCCAGCCAGAAGGAGGAACAAAAACATAGAGGTATGATAACGGCAGTTCAAAGGTGCAGCGCACGCCGTTTATTAAATACAAAAATAATATTTATATTATATTATATTAAAATTTATACTAAAATATTTAAACAAAACAAAATCTTTAGCACAAACAGTAACAAAACCTAAGGTCAGGCTGTTCCTTAGTTTGTTTTTAGTTTTGGTTTTTACTCGCTTCTTGCTCTCCCGTACTTTCTTCTGTACACACCCCTCCACGAGTGCAGAGAGCTGTGGGTTTATTATACAGATGGCCACCTTCTGCATGAGGTTTTTTTAATTAATATGGATGGGCTTCCCATCCACGCTGCAACAAATACAAAAACAAAATATGGCCCCACCGTCAAAATAATAACACGGCCCCGCTGTCAAAACAATAACACGACTCACGCCATCATTTTTACACATAACAAATGCAATAAACAAAACACAAGGCGGTTCACCATCATATATACAAATACCATAAATAATAAATAAACACACAAAATAAAACAGGGGTAGAGGGGAAGACCCCGTTCTAATACAAAATAAAAACAAAACAATAATGTGGCGGACGACACCAGGCTCTTCCTCCACATATCAACACACTTTAAAATAGCAGGGCTTTCCTACCAGTCACCCCAAATGAAGAACAGAGGTTTGCTTGTATTTATCTATATCACATCCTGCATTGACCGGCATAGAAATGCCATTGTCCCCAGTATGCTTGAATCACTCATTACAGAGGGTTACAGTAGTTAGAACCCCTCTATCCACTGGAAAGGACCTCTTTCAGAACAGATCACCATCCTGTATGCCAGTTTGAGGGACAGACAATGTTGCTGTGGTCTAACTCATGTTTACATGCTATCAACAAGCTAAACAGCTTAAGTGATGCATGAAAATACAATTGAAGACAGAGATGTATACAGGATGTTCTACATGAGATGAAAATTGCTCAAGTGCATTACAACCCTTCAAGGGCAGTATCAAATATACAGCATTCAAACAATGTGAATTGAACAACACCCCTAACCCTCATTCACACCTACACAATGCTTGTGCAGCTCTTTGATCTATCTAGGCATAAATGTTTATTTTTATATTAATTTACATCCGTAAAGAACAATTGCCATTTGTGGTTCCATTACCAGTTGGGAATGATGCCCACAGGATAGTTATGACAAATGTCTTTATCACTTAGACATTTTGCACTTTTGTAAATAATGACAAAATGCAATGCAACACCTGCAGAAAAAGTTTGGGAGAAAACCAATCTTCACAGTGCATTGATCTGTGCTCTGACTATAAAACACTCTTACTGTGAAAGGTACATTGAAATCAATACATTCTATGAGGTAATGGTGCAATTGCAGCCTACTGTATAAGGGAGTGCACTTTTATACTCTAAGTCCTCCAGCTTCATTTTTAATGTAATGCTCTACATCCTTTCTATAAACTACATCATTAAATCAGATTCACCTTTACCAATCACTGGGCATGTCATGATCTGTTTTTTTATTTTGTTTTACACTGTCTATGACATTGTAACTCAGCAGCTCATAGATTTAAAAAGATAAGCTACCAGCTTGCTTAAATGAACAGGGCTTTGGCTATATAGTAGTATACTGTATGCTCTGTATGCCCTGCAGACCATGACTGGCTCTCTGATGCTGAAAAAGAAGTGTGTCAATTTTGGTGCATTGTTTTTATTTCTTGTTTCAATTAATTGATTTGCAGTCACTTAATTTTCAGATGCATTGGAAAACACTCTCCACAGATTAAAGGTCTTTGCAAGCTGTAGCAATTCATCACCCTCGCAAACAGTTTTGTGACTTTAACTAGACATCTAGGCCAGTATGCAAACCTTTAATATGCTTAGTCTGTGATGTGCATCCATTTTCCAGTATGGACAAAGCTGGCAGGGATATTGGAGTTACTCTGTACAGAGTATACCATCTCTGATGCTTTTAATCATTCAAGCCGCAAAGGCTAACTGTGTTTGCCAACATGTACTGTGTTTATCAATGAGCCACATGGTGTGATGCATCCTTAACATAATTCATGTTTTACACTAAATAAGTTTTCCCAGATTGGTATTTGGTAGAGTTAAACCAATAGAAATGTATAAATAAACATATCTTCCTTTGATGTGTTTCATCTTAACCGCCAATTAATTCAATGAGATAAAATGTTTTAGAAAATTGAGATGAGGGTTTGTGAGCTGTTTGAGAATGCTCAGATTGCTGCCTGAAAACAATGGCATTCTGTTGAGTGTGTTCCAAAGCTATGTACCGATAGACTCCTCTTGTTACTCCCTCTACATGGTCTGTTGTTAAGCAATACAAACAACAAACACAAAAAACAGCAAAACATAATAAAATCCAATACATGCAACATTAAAACATTACAAGATAGTAATACTGAGCCCTATTCCACCAACCCTTTAGAGAGATTGGGAAGAGCATGACAGGGTGAAATCACAGGGTGGGCGCCGCAGGTGAGCTTTATCTTACTTTGTTGATTTTTTTAACAAGGGTTTTTCTGATTCCTTTTCTTGGGACATGTTTTGCAATGCAATTAAATGCATATCTATTCCTTATTGAGCCAAGGACAGACACTGCTCAATCTAGGAGGAAACAAACAAATAAACCACAACAAAAGTCAGATTGGGATTCAGCATTCCCAGCTCAAAGGCTTTTCTTTTATTGTTTTATTATTTCTTCCCTTGTAATGCAAAGAGCAAACAGTTTACAAGGGAACCTGATTGCACGTCGTGGGGGTTATTTTAAAAGCTTGGTAACTTGTGTAAATCTCAGCTTCTAAAGTTCTGAAACTCAAATGACTTTTTGTGAATAGGTACTTCCTGTTACAGCAGGCCATAATCTCCCCCTTACATCGTAAACATGCTTACCAGTAAGCCATTGGAAGTCTGACCAGAGACTGATGAGCAGATAAACTTCAATCACAGCACAGCGTCACAAAACAGCATTCAAAAGGTAAACAATGGCATGGGAACCAAGGTTTTGTTTTCTTTTTTTTTTTCTTTTTTTTTTTCCCGTAGCACATTTAAACAAGATCTTCCGAAACAAAGGAGGATCTTAACAGAAGTAAAAAAGGTATATGTTCTATTTAAAAATAAGTAATTTCATGGACATTAATCATATGTAACACCAACAACAGAGTCAACAGAAAAATTCACAAGTATTCAAGAAAGTTGACATTAAAAAAAAAAAACAAAAAAAAAATATATATGATATATACCATGCGATTTAAATTGCAAAGTTTCAGAGTCTTATTATCTGGTACACGTGCACTTGTTTTACTGACTGAAAGCATATATATATATATATATATATATATATATATATATATATATATATATATATATATATATACACACACACACACAGCTCTGGAAAAAATTAAGAGACCACTGCAAAATTATCAGTTTCTCTGGTTTTACTATGTGTTTGGGTAAAATGAACATTTTTGTTTTATTCTATAAACTACTGACAACATTTCTCCCAAATTCCAAATAAAAATATTGTCATTTAGAGCATTTATTTGCAGAAAATGACAACTGGTCAAAATAACAAAAAAGATGCAGTGTTGTCAGACCTCGAATAATGCAAAGAAAATAAGTTCATATTCATTTTTAAACAACAAAATACTAATGTTTTAACTTAGGAAGAGTTCAGAAATCAATATTTGGTGGAATAACCCTGATTTTCAAGTACAGCTTTCATGCGTCTTGGCATGCTCTCCACCAGTCTTTCACATTGATGTTGGGTGACTTTATGCCACTCCTGGCACAAAAATTCAAGCAGCTCGGCTTTGTTTGATGGCTTGTGACCATCCATTTTCCTCTTGATCACATTCCAGAGGTTTTCAATGGGGTTCAGGTCTGGAGATTGGGCTGGCCATGACAGGGTCTTGATCTGGTGGTCCTCCATCCACACCTTGATTGACCTGGCTGTGTGGCATGGAGCATTGTCCTGCTGAAAAAACCAATCCTCAGAGTTAGGGAACATTGTCAGAGCAGAAGGAAGCAAGTTTTCTTCCAGGACAACCTTGTACTTGGCTTGATTCATGCGTCCTTCACAAAGACAAATCTGCCCGATTCCAGCCTTGCTGAAGCACCCCCAGATCATCACCGATCCTCCACCACATTTCACAGTGGGTGCGAGACACTGTGGCTTGTAGGCCTCTCCAGGTCTCCGTCTAACCATTAGACGACCAGGTGTTGGGCAAAGCTGAAAATTGGACTCATCAGAGAAGATGACCTTACTCCAGTCCTCTACGGTCCAATCCTTATGGTCTTTTGCAAACCTCAGCCTGGCTCTTCTTTGCTTCTCATTGAAGAAGGGCTTTTTTCTAGCTTTGCACGACTTCAGCCCTGCCCGTAGAAGCCTGTTTTGAACCGTCCTCTTTGTGCACTTCACCCCAGCTGCTGTTTGCCATTCTTTTTGAGGTCATCCTACGGTTGCTGAGTGACATTCGAATGAGTTGGCGGTCATCCCGGTCAGTGGAGAGTCATTTTCGCCCTCTGCCGGTCTGTAGCTTTGTTGTCCCCAATGTGTGCTGCTTGACCTTGTTCTTATGAACCGCCGTCTTTGAAATTTTAAGGATGGAAGCAACCCGACGCTCACTGTATCCCTCTGCCAGTAAAGCCAGAATTGAACCCTTCTTTTCCTCACTCAAAACTTTCCTTTTCAACTCTTTGGGCATGGTCAATAGTTATTTTTTTATTCCAATTACTTTTGAGGTACTACTAGCACTGTTTTGCCATCCAGCTGGTCCTATTGCAAGAGGATAGTGATGACCACTAATTAAGAAAAATTTGCAGTGGTCTCTTAATTTTTTCCAGAGCTGTATATATATATATATATATATATATATATATATATATATATATATATATATATATATATATATATATATATATAAAAACACATGAAAGTGCACAGCAAATAAGATTCACAGCATTATTCTATCAGCTTAAAGTTGCCACTGGTGTATCTGTATTAACCTGCCACCTGACTTTTTAATATGAAATTATGAATGCTTCTGTTTTATTCCTCCATATAGGTAAGGAAAACTTTCAGATACATGATTTGAGGTGATTTCAATTATTTATTTACAATATATAGTATGTTCTTACTATAAGAAATGATTAGTTACATCCTGTTCTGTTGCACATAACATCTGTTGCACGGATGCATTCAGCATTAAGAATACTTTCAAAGGTATTTTGATATATTACAGTATGAACGTTCAGTCTGTCTACGTTTCTAAACTGTCCAGCTGATCTGTATGCTTTTTCCATTTGTTATTCTAGGGACAGGATGCCCACTAGTGGTCTGCTGTCCACCCTTTATCTGTAAAAGAAGCAGATATTGATAGGAACCACGTCAGTGGTTAGAGTAGATGGCAATGTCATTTTCTTTGCTGTATTCATGCCACAGTGATCAGTATCTTTCTTAAAAAAGGATATTTCAAACACATTTGGAGGACAGAAGTAGAGGTTGATTTCAGTGTGGTTTATATTGGTTTCCTTCTGACTAAAATTCTTCCCTAGATATTTTTTCTCAGTGTTTAATGAGTGCTAGGGTTTTTTATTGCCACTCTCCCAGAACTGTTTTTTATAGAACACACATCAGCACTATTTTTTAGCGCTCTTTATGCATCTCACTTCTTACTGTAGGGACTAAATCGAATTTCATGTGAAATTTCAATATACTGCACCTTATATTGTCTGGTTTTGATCACTACTTAATTATAATTATTCATGTTAATAATATAATTCAGGTAACCTGCTTTTAAAATGTGAAGTATTGTATACAACATCAAAGAGCATACTTACAGTAAAACACCAATTATGGAAGTTGATACTTCTCTGTTGCAGTACTAATCACAAATAGCATGCATATAATGACATTGATCAATAAAAAATGAAACTGGGCACAGGATCTAAAGTTCAGGATTATTTATTGAACTTAAAACTATACGTTAAGAAGTCATATCTGCTGCCACCAGGGGAAATAAATACATACATTGAAAATGCTGTGTGTGTAAACAGATACTGATGCAGATAAAGGAGGATTCCATCTTTCATCTACAACATAGAGTCCACAGGCTTGCGTGGCTGTCATTATTGTGACACAGATGGTGGATTGCACAGCGCCATTGCTTTCAATTACTGTTATTGAACTGTCACCACACCTAATCACAAACACAGCACTGTCCTAAGCACAACCATTGAGACTCATTTATGTTTTTTGAGTGTGTCCTTTCACATACAGTACACTAACCTTCAACAAGGAACCAGAAAATAGTTGCGTTTTGAATTTCATCTAATATATAGGATTAAAGCCATAACTTCTGGATTCAGCAGACACATGATAAATGAGATGTAGGTAAATCTAGTTAATGACTGGCAGGTCAGAAACCATCCCAGTGTAATCTGAGCCTTATGTAAAGCCCATTGAAGACTAACAAGTTAATTCAGTTTTGTGTTCTGAACTCTTCTTTTGTATTCTTCCAATTCAAAACCTACAAATTAAAACATGATGGCTTCCTTTGCCATCTCGGAGGTACAAAAACAGGGCATGCAAATAGAATCACAGAAACTAAGGCCCTGTCCACACTATGCCTTTAAACCATATTAGTTGCCCTTAAACCGTCTTAAAAGTGCTAAATACGATTTGCATCCACATTATGCAACGTTTAATACCGTACTCGAGAACCGGTTTCAGGACCACCTCAGGGGGCAGTCTCGAGTCCGGTTCTAAATTAGATTGCATTAGGCAGTGGTGTTTATCAGAAGTGTGGGCTCTGTAACACCACTACATTTTTTGTGTATCCTCCAATATCCCAGAATGCATTGTGGTGTATTTGCTGAAATACTCGGAGCAGGTGCCTTAAGGACTTGCTATCAGTGTACACTCTGCACTAAGTATGCATGCTTTAAAAACATCTCTGTTAAACTAGTGGGGAAAATAACAAAACACAACGTTAAATTACGCGACTACGAAAATGCAATTATGAGGATGAATAATGTAATTTGTCAGCTCTGTTTGAAATAAAAATAAGGAGACCAGAATTAGGCGCAGGCAAGATATGAAGTTAAAAACATAGACTGTTTTATAATGAACAGAATTATTCAGAGTTCTAACAGTGTGCGGACACATTAAGCCAGAATAAACATGAAACGGTACTTGAGTGTGGACGCCTTGATCTTGATTAATCAGAACGGTTTCGAGAACGGTTCTCGAGATCGGTTATGTAGTGTGGACACGGCCTAAAGGGAGCTGTTGCAGTGTAAAACTCTTTTAAGGAATTCTGCATTCAAGTATAAGTGTACAACATTACTATTGACAATAAATTTAGTGTCAAAGTGTCTGTTTCAGAAATATCGGCTAATCTAATCAGGCAGCAAATCTAGTTCTCAATTTACTGGCAGTGTTGTTGCTGCAGTTATCTATGTTGGCATGGATGATGCTTGTGGGTGGCTGTGACCAGGCTGGTTTGGTGGTGGCGTCAGACCAGGAAGAAACAGACACCGATACTGCGGGTTGAATCGCTGATGAATGTTTACTATAAATAAACGGTTTAAACACAAAACACTTCACACAAAACAAAACAGCACAGCGGCCAAAACAAGCAGACAGATACAGAACACAATGAACAAACAAGCATCGTGAATTGATTTGGCAGGGGAGGCAATTAGCCCTCTCTACCGACCTAAAACAACAGTGCAAAATGAAATACTTTTAAATAATAATAATACAACACAAATACAAAATAAACAAAATACGCAAAGGGGCAGGGTGTACCCTGTCACAGAGGCCCCTTGTGTGTAGTGGGGCCAGGATGTTTCTGTGTCCTAACTCAGAGCAAGGACAGGTGACCTTCAATCCTCATGGGGTTTTTTTTTCAGCTTAAATACCCTATACTGTACATGTGACACTTCTAGTAAGGCAATTGTGTATCATTAAAGAAATCATATGCTTCACATTATCTCGAAAGCATAAAAACATGGTGTTACCTTCATTTGTGAAAATGTTGAGAAAATGTGATGCTCATTGTAATGAATAATAACACAGCATTAAATAACTCATATATTTGGCACTATCTACAAAGTTCTTAACATGAAAAAAAACCATAAAAATGAGTTGTAAAAAATAATTCCAATAACAAATAGGAACATGGTAATAATAATAAGAATCTTTCTATAGCACCTTCCATAGTGGACCACCGTCACAAAGCGCTTTACAAGATAGGAGATTAGGGTATGTGAACTATACATCAGCTGCAGAGTCACTTACAACAACAACAATGACTCAAGTGAAGGAGGAGGTTAAATGACTTGATAATGGTCACACAACCAGTCAGCAGTTGAACTGGGATTTTAGCCGGGGACCTGCTGGTTATAAGCCTGTTTCTTTAACCACTGGACCACACAGCCTCCTATAATGATTTGTAGATTCTGGTTCTCCAAAAATATTAATCTGTTTTCTGGGATAAAATGCACATTCGGCTAGTTAAGAACAGATTGTATTGAAATAAAAAATAAAATCTATTTTTACAATCACTGAGAGAAATAATTGCAGGGTTTTAGTTCACGGTATTTGATGTAGTCAAATTTGTGACTGATTGCATTTGTAGCTGTGATAATTGGATGTTTAAATTAGACACTTCAATTCTATAGAATTAAACAAACCCAGCTGGTGGTATAATCTTCAGAACACATTTGGGTTTAATTATAAGACTGTCATTTGAAAAGCAATGGATGGCCATAATTCACTTGAAAGAGAATGAGAAAGAAAAATACGAACTCCATTTTATTTAAAATTTGTATGTTTTAGAAACATTTTAAAGTTCATCCATTGCAATATAGAACGTTCTTTATTACCCCTAGTTGCTGGCATGCAATAAGTCTTTTAAGAATGCAATACTAAGCCATCTGAATGCCAGAACTTGGTTCCAAAATATGAATGGCTGCTGTCCTACATTATATACACTAAGATAGAACAGAAGATATCCACTTTAAGTTCTTCTTTGCTCAAGAAATACTGTTCGGGAAAGTTAAAAAAAACTTTAAATACACTTTAAAAAAACGTAATAAGTAGACAACTGGATAGGTGGTTCTCCAGGTATATGTAATAATGTAAGGGTGACTGTGACAGGCAGGGCCCTGTCACTGATTCCTGAGTGCATGTGTGCCTTTATGGAAGAGGCTGGGATGCGCAACAGGAGATGTGCTGATAGGCAACTAATTGAGCAGGTAGGCTCGCCTGGTGCTGAGTTGATCCAGAGGTCCTGATTGGCTGGGGGCTTTGTCCAGGGAGACTGCGTGCAGCTCAAAAAGTGTCTGCGCCACAGCTCGAGGCTACTGCACGGCCATAGTCATACAGATGACATCGAGGAGGAGAGCATCTGCTCCATGGAGAGCACTACTACACAAAACCCTTCCACTCCAAGACGGTGCTCGTGAAGGCACCGCCCAGCCGAGGCTGTTGTGAGGAATGCCGGGACTCCGGGAGCCCAGAAGTAGGTCAGTTTAGGGGATGTTGATGTTGGGTTTGTGTAGAGCAGTAGGTTCCTGAAGTGGAATGTTCCTTTTAGTGGGACTAGCGCTTGCCATTTGTGGGCAAACTGTTATTTTTAGCTCTGTTTTCTTTATTAAATCTGGGGCTAGGATTACCATTGTTGGCACCCTACCGTTGGGCCTGTGTTGTTATCTAATCTGCACACCTGTGCAGCGTGTAAACACCCACTACTCTCTGTGTCTGTTACAGTGACATACAGATGGATGGATATACGGACAGACAAGTTCATATGTTTCCAGAAAGTGATATTCTCTACACAAACACGAGTTTATGCTAAATATAGTTCAAAATAGTTGGGGACCTGCATTGTCAACGTCAACAGGTCCTATATATATATATATATATATATTATATATATATATATATGTTGAAAACGTGAATATGACAACCACCTCCATTACAGTAGAGCACTTCACGGGAGATTTCATCCCCTGAAGGGGGTTCTAATAAGCACACCATGGAGCCATACTGTGACATCAGCAGAAGATCATCAGTGTTATTGAATGACTGACTGAAGAGAGTCAAGATTAAAGTGTGTAACTAAATTCCATATCATATGTAAATTTCAACTTAAAATACTGTAAAAGCCATCTATGATGTCTCTTTATAATTAACTAGTCATAAATGCTGTACATCCTTAAATGTGTATTGTGTACTGCAGATCCAGGAAAGCTTTGATCAAAGGATGATACGTTTTTATCTTGTTCACTGAAGGAGGCATCGTTGCGGTAAAGACAGCAAAGCATCAGCATTTCAAGCTGCCTTTTCTGCTTGCTTTGAGTCTGTGATGATGCTGGTCAGAGGTCAATTAAGGGTGGGAACTGAACAAGTTTTATAAAAACAAATATCTTCTGTTGAAACCAAACTAGACATCCCATGTAATCAGCAGGAAAAAGCAGCCTAGCCCAAATTGCTATATTAATTTCACATGATTGATTTGTGTATAATTGTGTTTACCAGTGGGACACAGTGATAACAGGGTCAGTTTTCTTTATAAATAAATCTGCCATCCTTTTCTCATGCACCAGCTGTAGTGTTTCATGCCAAAAAGAAAGCAATCAAACTACCATAACTGCATTTCCAAATGCAAAGTGTTTCCTGTGGTTTATCCACCCTTTAGAACATAAGAACATAAGAAAGTTTACAAACGAGAGGAGGCCATTCGGCCCATCTTGCTCGTTTGGTTGTTAGTAGCTTATTGATCCCAAAATCTCATCAAGCAGCTTCTTGAAGGATCCCAGGGTGTCAGCTTCAACAACATTACTGGGGAGTTGATTCCAGACCCTCACAATTCTCTGTGTAAAAAAGTGTCTCCTATTTTCTGTTCTGAATGCCCCTTTTTCTAAACTCCATTTGTGACCCCTGGTCCTTGTTTCTTTTTTCAGGCTGAAAAAGTCCCTTGGGTCGACACTGTCAATACCTTTTAGAATTTTGAATGCTTGAATTAGGTCGCCACGTAGTCTTCTTTGTTCAAGACTGAACAGATTCAATTCTTTTAGCCTGTCTGCATATGACATGCCTTTTAAGCCCGGAATAATTCTGGTCGCTCTTCTTTGCATTCTTTCTAGAGCAGCAATATCTTTTTTATAGCGAGGTGACCAGAACTGAACACAATATTCAAGATGAGGTCTTACAAGTGCATTGTACAGTTTTAACATTACTTCCCTTGATTTAAATTCAACACTTTTCACGACATATCCGAGCATCTTGTTAGCCTTTTTTATAGCTTCCCCACATTGTCTAGATGAAGACATTTCTGAGTCAACAAAAACTCCTAGGTCTTTTTCATAGATTCCTTCTCCAATTTCAATATCTCCCATATGATATTTATAATGTACATTTTTATTTCCTGCGTGCAGTACCTTACACTTTTCTCTATTAAATGTCATTTGTCATGTGTCTGCCCAGTTCTGAATCTTGTCTAGATCATTTTGAATGACCTTTGCTGCTGCAACAGTGTTTGCCACTCCTCCTACTTTTGTGTCGTCTGCAAATTTAACAAGTTTGCTTACTATACCAGAATCTAAATCATTAATGTAGATTAGGAATAGCAGAGGACCTAATACTGATCCCTGTGGTACACCGCTGGTTACCATACTCCATTCTGAGGTTTTTCCTCTAATCAGTACTTTCTGTTTTCTACATGTTAACCACTCCCTAATCCATGTACATGTGTTTCCTTGAATCCCAACTGCGTTCAGTTTGAGAATTAATCTTTTGTGCGGGACTTTGTCAAAAGCTTTCTGGAAATCTAAATAAACCATGTCATATGCTTTGCAATTATCCATTATGGATGTTGCATCCTCAAAAAAATCAAGCAAGTTAGTTAGGCACGATCTCCCTTTCCTAAAACCATGTTGACTGTCTCCCAGTACCCTGTTACCATATAGGTAATTTTCCATTTTGGATCTTATTATAGTTTCCATAAGTTTGCATACAATAGAAGTCAGGCTTACTGGTCTGTAGTTACTGACAACACTGCTCAAAAACAAACAGGCACGTCTGTCTGAACCTGCTTACATGCATTTCGTATGAACGTTGATATTTGGATGATTCCATTGATTGAGCCTTAATCCTTATCTCATTACACTCCCAGAGCCATCTCATTTGAGATGATTTTGTTGAAGAAACAATCGAATGCACTCCACATTTTTGGTACTGCAGGATTAATCCATTTATTTTTTCATCCCCAGTCGATGTGCCTCATGCTGAACATATTACCAGACAACATATATCTAAGGGTCGGTTTGTCGTGCCCAGCACACACAACGATTTGACCTTGTATGACACAGACTTGTAAAACTACAAATACAAGATTTCACATAAGTTTGCAAAGAATGCCTTTAATGGTTTCCCTGTCATGAACACAACAAACCTGACATGGATCTGAATGTGGAATGTCGAAGGTGTTTCCATGTGTCATCTGTAATAGGATACAGGTGCATGAGCTGTTTTGGATAGACTCAGAAATGACTTTCCTTGAGTGAAGATGCAAACTGCAAACTGAGCAGCAGATGTTGAGATTTTTTTTTTTTTACTGTAATGTGATTTGGCAGCTGTCAGTGCCATGCCTTTGGGAAAAGAGAAATCGGCCATAATGGGAGTGGAATTGGTTTACTTTTTACCTACTCAGCTTCCTGTACTTCCGTTCTACCAGCTGTTTATCAGAAGTGTTATAATTTGTCCTATTACACTATTTTAAAAGGTCAAACCATTTTCATACTCAACAGCCCTGCTGAACAATGTTACGTTAATGTATTGAATTACATACCGCAGTGTAGTTTTCCAGATACTTAACGAAAACATTGTATGTTTTATGTTGGTTTTTACATTCATTTTAAAGCAAAAGTGCACCAGAGTCATGTAATAAAAACTACTTTGGGTGAATCCTGTTTTTTTCAAAGCAGATACCTTAACATTGTGTGCTCAGTATTACTCTAACAGTGTTAGCTTTTACAGGTAAGCAAGCAAGGATTCACCATCATTTGACTTGGTTCTGTAAATACGAAGGTGGAAATGGGTTCCCATTATACTAGACAGGTGAATAATTAACCATGCTTCCACTGGTCTCTCTCGCTGATATGTCATGAACTCGCTTTCAAAAAATATTCAGGGTGGTCTAAACTTTCTCTGCAGGATGAGTAACATAAGCTTTTATAGGGATTCATGTCTCTTGTGTCCAACAAGAAAAAAAATAGAAAGGATGATGACACTTTTTAATACATTTTACTCGGCACCCTTTGATCTTCATTGATCTTAGAGCAGCATATCGATAGAAGACAGAGGAAAGAGAGAAAAGACAGGAAAGACATCGTGATAGAAAGTAACCGCAGAGAGCAACTACCAGGAACAAAGGATGGGAACAAGTAGTTTCGACCGACAAGCCTGCCTTTAAATGCAGCATTGAGGGAAGTAACCAATTGTGTTATTTTTATTGTTTTAAGTGTGAAAGCATACAATACACCACTTAACCCTGCTGCAGCGTCCCTGTGATGTTTTTTATCCAGCAATGTGTCTTCGTAGTTTTATATATTTACTGTTTATACTGTTTTTCAAACATTGGGTTTTAATGAAGTTTTTTTCCAAGCATTTTTACACTTTTTGGCTGGTAGGAATAATGACATATGTAGAGAGTGAGAATTGTTTTAATTGTTATTTTGTTTTAATTGTGCTCTTAGCTGCACGCGCGGGGAGAACCAAGGGAGAGGTGCTGGACCAGTCCTGAGATGAAGTGCTGCAGAGGGAGAGGGCCATTGCCCTCCTGTGAAACATATACAAACATAATGCTCTGGATCAATGTGTATTTCTCTGTGTAGCTTTATTTTTTTCAAGCTTTATGTAATATGTGTAGCAGAGTGAGAGAGCCCTGTATGTGATTAGTGGGGCAGGGCAAAGCCCTGCTGATGAAATGAATTTCTATTTAAAAGTAATGTATTGTTTGGTGTTTATTTAAACAGGTGATGTTGTTGATGGTGTACGTAAATGTGTTTTGTGTTTATTTAAAAATGTAATGTTTTTGTTTGTTTTCTTTGGCAGCGTGGATGATAGGGCTATAGCCCTGCCTCTCTATAATCTCATGCAGAATACCGCCATCTCCAAATGGATTAATGACGTGTTCATTTGGAAATGATCGCGCAAATAAAAACGAGGTGGGTGTTCAAAGAGGAAGAACATGTGGTAGAGAGAGACGGGAGGAAATGAAACAGTAAATAAATATCATTGCTGACCGTGCTGGTACACATTACTTCTTTGGTGGAGATATGTTTGTGCTGTGTTGTGAGGTTTGTTTTGTACACCCTTTTGATTTATTTTTGTTTAAATATATACTCATGCACCCGCGCTTTCAACCAGCTGGGACCTGCCTCGGTGTCAGCTTCCTGGCCTGGGAACGTCATCACTCAGCCGTCCTGCCACAATATGTTATTATATTTGTTTTGTCTTTGACGTGGAAGAAAATAGTGAGGTACATATCTATATCTACTGTAGGGCCAAACAATTTCTATTAGCTGCACTGGGAATATCATAAAACCAGACTTCTTCATTAGTCTGCTTGCTCGATGCTGTACTGCATATCTTTTCTAGACAGCTGTGCTGAAGGAGTATACTGTCAGTGTTTCCACAGCTCATAGAAAGGCACACTTACAGTTAAGTTTGATCTCTTTTTATTTGAATAACCCACTCTCTAAATAGTAAACTATGCTTTTCTCCAGGATGGCAATGGGATGAATGGAAGTGACAATCCGGTGATTCAAGTTTTGATGGATTTTGATAATTTAGCACAACTGTTTAGGACCCACATTATAACTGTTAATAAGTTTCAACTGTTGGAATTCAGTGGAATTTCTAAAAGTACAATGCTGTTCTAAACATTACACTTTTCACAATTTCGGCAACTGTGATTACCTCTAATTAGCCCTACCACTGAATTCTCAAACCCCACATGGTGTAAAAATATAACTTAACAGTGCTGTTTCAGACTCCTCCATCCACAGGCTACTTCGAAATGGTTTTCCCTGATCAGCACCATACTGTTTAAGGAAGGAATTATTTGTGTGTTCCCATCTCTCAAATACCCATAACCCACCTCTCAAATACCCATAACCCACCTCTCAAATACTCATCTCTCAAATACCCATAACCCACCTCTCAAATACCCATAACCCACCTCTCAAATACCCTTAACCAACCTCTCAAATACCCACCTCTCAAATACCCAGAACCCACCTCTCAAATACTCACCTCTCAAATACCCATAACCCACCTCTCAAATACCCTTAACCAACCTCTCAAATACCCACCTCTCAAATATCCATAACCCACCTCTCAAATACACACCTCTCAGATACCTTAACCCACCTCTCAAATACCCATAACTTTGAAACCCTAAGGTTAATGTTGGCATCTTAAGAGTTTACAGCCTTAAAAGAATGTTTACAACCTTTTAGGATTGTATTTTATTTTATTTTATTAAATACTTAACAAAAACTATTCAATGCATTTATAACCCCATAAAAAACTCCCCTCCTTCTGTTTTGAAATGACTTTTACTCCATTTTACATCCTTTTCTGCGTTGAGTTTTAAATTTGCCATTGATTGCCAAAACATTGCTAATTTGCATTTGTATCATAGCAAGAAAGCCCAGGTTCTTTGGTTTTCAGGGCTCTTTAAAGATCATGGAACAAAATGTTATACAGTAAATTTTCCGTACTAATATTTTGTTAGGTATTTATTGAAAAGAGATTTCACTACATGTATATGTCCAGATGATGAGTAAAACATGTAGTTCAGCCACCATCCATCTGGTTGTCCATCTGTCACTTTGTCTATTCTTCATGCTTTGCCTGTTTATTTAAAAAATATTTCTTAAGTGCATAAATTCCCTAATGTTTAAAACCAGTATTCCATTGGGAATTAATTTGCCATACTGTACTCTATTAAATACTTTTTAGACACTGCAAATTGAACTTGATCTCATGTTGTATTTACTGTTTTCACAGCTATACATTGATACAATGTTATGTACTGTATATATATATATATATATATATATATATATATATATATATATATATATATATATATATATATATATATATACAGTACTGTGCAAAAGTTTTAGGCAGGTGTGAAAAAATGTTGTAAAGTAAGAATGCTTTCAAAAATAGACATGTTAATAGTTTATATTTATCAATTAACAAAATGCAAAGTGAGTGAACAGAAGAAAAATCTACATCAAATCAATATTTGGTGTGACCACCCTTTGCCTTCAAAACAGCATCAATTCTTCTAGGTACACTTGCACACAATTTTTGAAGGAACTCGGCAGGTAGGTTGGCCCAAACATCTTGGAGAACTAACCACAGTTCTTCTGTCGATTTAGGTAGCCTCAGTTGCTTCTCTGTCTTCATGTAATCCCAGACAGACTCGATGATGTTGAGATCAGGGCTCTGTGGGGGCCATACCATCACTTCCAGGACTCCTTGTTCTTCTTTACGCTGAAGATAGTTCTTAATGACTTTCGCTGTATGTTTGGGGTCGTTGTCATGCTGCAGAATAAATTTGGGGCCAATCAGATGCCTCCCTGATGGTATTGCATGATGGATAAGTATCTGCCTGAGACCATTAATTCTGATCAAATCCCCAACTCCAATTGCAGAAATGCAGCCCCAAACTTGCAAGGAACCTCCACCATGCTTCACTGTTGCCTGCAGACACTCATTCATGTACTGCTCTCCAGCACTTCGGCAAACAAACTGCCTTCTGCCACAGCCAAATATTTCAAATTTTGACTCATTAGTCCAGAGCACCTACTGCCATTTTTCTGCACCCCAATTCCTGTGTTTTCGTGCATAGTTGAGTCGCTTGGCCTTGTTTCCACGTCGGAAGTATGGCTTTTTGGCCACAAGTCTTCCATGAAGTCCACTTCTGACCAGACTTCTCCGGATAGTAGATGGGTATACCAGGGTCCCACTGTTTTCTGCCAATTCTGAGCTGATGGCACTGCTGGACATCTTCCGATTGTGAAGGGAAGTAAGCATGATGTGTCTTTCATCTGCTGCAGTAAGTTTCCTTGGCCTACCACTGCATCTACGGTCCTCAATGTTGCCCGTTTCTTTGTGCTTCTTCAAAAGAGCTTGGACAACACATCTGGAAACCCCTGTCTGCCTTGAAATTTCTGCCTGGGAGAGACCTTGCTGATGCAGTATAACTACCTTGTGCTCAGTCTTGCCATGGTGTATGACTTTTGACAGTAAACTGTCTTCAGCAACCTCACCTTGTTAGCTGAGTTTGGCTGTTCCTCACCCAGTTTTATTCCTCCTACACAGCTGTTTCTGTTTCAGTTAATGATTGTAGTTCAACCTACGTATTGAACTGATGATCATTAGCACCTGTTTGGTATAATTGTTTAATCATACACCTGACTATATGCCTACAAAATCCCTGACTTTGTGCAAGTGTACCTAGAAGAATTGATGCTGTTCTGAAGGCAAATGGTGGTCACACCAAATATTGATTTGATGTAGATTTTTCTTCTGTTCACTCACTTTGCATTTAGTTAATTGATAAATATAAGCTATTAATATGTCTATTTTTGAAAGCATTCTTACTTTACAGCATTTTTTCACACCTGCCTAAAACTTTTGCAGAGTACTGTATATATATAAAGCATTTACCTTATGGAAATCAATGCAGAAGCGGCTGGTGCCATCCCTTTTGGCCACTATGACAGTTGGACTGCACCACTCATCCTGGAAGGCTCAATCACCCCAAGTTCGAGGATCGCCCTTATAGCTCTTTGCGAACGCCACTTCGTCGACTTTCTGGGAGGTCTCTCTCATACTGTGACGCCTGAGGGAGAGATAATGTCATATTCAGGAAGGTTAAATCTACAGGGCAGGTCAGAAAAAAACATCACTGAACTCCTCAATAAGCTTCCGCAGCTCTTGCTGCCTATCTGGACTTAACTGTTTCCCCATAGAAATAACTTTAGTGCTATGCGTCTCTGGACAGGGGCCTAAATCATCCTCTACTTTGCCTGGGGCTATAAATAAAGCCTTTCCTGCCAGGGCTTTAATATATCTTTCATTTCAGCATTTGGGCTGTCTCGTAGCCCAAATTACTTCATAGGTCCCCTGCCATTTAGTACATAGTTTTGATTCTGAGGAGGGAAGCAGCAGCATCACCTTGTCTTCTGGTTCAAATTAGTACATTTTTGTTGTAATGCTGCTGTTGTCGGTGCTGAGCTGATCTGAGGTTGTCCTGGGCCAAACGACCGACCAAATCTAGGCAATCTCCTAGTAGGAGCACATGCTGCACTACATTTTTGGACGAGCCTTGTGCTCCTCCCACCCCTTTGTCAACAGATAGAGGATGCCGTGAGGCTGTCGGACATACAAGAGTTCAAAGGGGGAGAACCCTGTCGAACTCTCTGGCACCTATCTCACTGCAAAAAGGTGGTAGGGAAGAAGAGATTAGCAGTTCCTATCAGTTATTCATTCAAAATGGCCAGGTTAAGTGGAACTATTTTGTTTGCTGACTGAAAGAAAAGAGTAAACAGAATGTGTCATTCTTCAAGGTGGTCAGTAATTTGCTCAAAGGCCTCACAGATACCAGGGCTGCGTGCACGGCAAAGCGCTCTTCCTATTGCACCCAGCTCAGCATACATGCCACAATTAGCTAAGCTGTAAATAAGGTTGTGCTTTGTAGATAGTAAGATTAAAAGGGCTAGCAGGTGCAGATAAACAACACATGGGGCTTAACAGAGGCCAATACAAGCAACTTCAATCAGAGTTACATAACAACATAATGACTGTTACCACTCATGAAAGGAAATAATTAAAGCCATTTTCTGACTTGATACTAGTCACTTGAATGGTAAATTACCAACATCTGCACAACACCAGCTACTGTTGTTCATATGCAGCTTGGGTAAGCACAGAGGTTAGGAAGGGGATGGGGCAGCGGTTATATTCCACAGATTGAGGGGTTCTTCTACTCAGGCCTCTAATTAAACCTGACCCACGCGTGATACCTAGGCTACAGATGATGGCAAGTGAGACTGCTTGAAATCCATACGATTCTACTTTATTTCTCTAATGCACAATATCCTGTCCAAAACCAAGACCATCAAAGATGAAAAAAAAAGATCATAAACACATCTGTATGTATTTTTTTAAACTTGGTACAATTCAGGTTTTCCTGAGCAATTAAACATCAGGGCTTATAGTGTTTCACTAGGGAAAGAATGTACTCTGGTTTGAAGTATATGCTGAAAGGTCTATATATTTACGTTCTGATATATTTATATAAAAAGTTCATTCTACAAGCATGCATATTACAGAGTCATCTTCTAATGTACTTTGAGTAAGCTGAAGATCATTTGTTCTACTTAATGACACGATTATTAGCCTATGGTTATTTATTGCGTATCCCATGGCCAATCACATTAGCCAAGGCGAGAGTGGCCTGCAGATTCTTAGTTGTTACTCTGGGCTTCCTTGATGATTTTCCGGTTTGTTCTTGGAGAGATTTTGACAGGACGACCGCTCCTGGGTAGAGTGACTGTGGTCTTGAACTTTCTCCATTTGTAGACTATCTGTCTGACAGTGGATTGGTGGAGTGCCAAATCCTTAGAAATGATCTTTTAACCCTTTCTAGACTGATCATCAATAACTGTTTTTCTGAGGTTCTCAGAGATTTCTTTTGATCGTGGCATGACGCTTTTCCACACACCTGTATGGTGAAGACCAAACTCACAAAGTGTCTGATCTTTATATAGGGTGGGGCCTCCCAAACTCATCCCTGAAGATCTACCTAATTATTTAAACACCTGATTCTAATGATCCCCTTAATTGAGCTGCTAAAACCAGGGGTTCACTTACTTTTTCACATACCCTGAATCTTAATTACTCATTGTTTGTCTAATTCATACACCATGGAATTGGTTAATGTAAAACCTATTGGATATTTAAGAAAAGAAAAGGTTTTGATTCAAGAAGGCTATCATGGTAAAACTATGGAATTTCCATAATTATCATTGGGGTTCACAAACTCTTTCTCAGCACTACTATATATATATATATATATATATATATATATATATATATATATATATATATAAAAAAGATTTTAAACTTTTCCACTTATTAAAAATAAGATGAATTCTTGCTGTCTATTTCTGTGACACACATCCTTTAATTGAGCCTCGAGAATGGCAGTTTGTATAAATCTATCTCAGCCTTTAGCATACTTAGTCTTTAGCATACTTAATTAGAACTGCCATTTTGTAAATTAACCATGACTGTTAGTTATATTTTTATTTGAAATAGTAAATAATGTTTCACTTTTTTTTTGCATAAAAGTGCAGCATATAGCGTTACTGAGAATAACAGCCCGACACAATATATAGTGTGCACTTGTCAGATATTTGTAATGCGTGTGTGACACAGTGCAGTTCAGGAGATCAGGATCCATGGAACTGCCAGGTCAATGATCTTTCCTAGCAAATACGCTAGACAGGCGCCCCGGGAACTGAACAGTCAGTGAGAACGGTTTCACCTTGTGGTCTGAAGCCACCAAACAGAGTGGGAGGCAATGGGAAGCATGAGAGCAATCTTCTACTAGCGACCCCTCACAGTGACTTTAATAGGCAACCCCAATTATCATGCATATAATCAGGCTGCCAGGACTAAAGAATGTGCTCGCTGCACTCAACATTACAGATTGTGAACAGAAAAAACTGATTCTGTTACCATTTGTTAGAAACCTTGAACAAGTAAAGAACACTATGTACTACTTTTTACTTTTCAACATCAAAACCAATAGACTGGGGCACACATGTCATTGTTAATTACGCCTGTTGGCATTTGACACAAAACACCATATGTGACCCAAAATAAAAGCTGTGCTGTTAGTATTTTTTTTCTCCTCCCTCATTCCAAAAATGTCCTGACCTTAGACACAGACTTCAACTTCACTTCAAAAAACACCAACCCAATCTCCAGCCCTGCATATCTGGAGTGCCATGCACAAATTATTCACAGCAAGTTTCACTATTACTATTTTTTAGAGTTTCCTACTATTGCTCTAAAAGTCCCACCAGAAAGCATTTCAAACTTTTAATGTCTTATTTAGACAAATGTAAGTTTCTTATTCATCCAAATTCATTCACCGTGAACACTTGCACAAGATAAACTTACTGATACTGAGCTGTCAAGATGTTATCACTTAGCCTGCCTTCACAGCCACAGTGGATTAAATATACAGCACTACCGGTAAGTAATGACCAGTAGTCCTTTCCCTAGGATCAAACCCACACTACTGGCTACCGTATTACTTGCCTGTGCCTTTGGCCATTTTTGAAGTTATTTTTCAGCATTCCAGACATGTTTCATGACAACCTCCCCATGAGTTTTTTTTCAGATGTTTTTGGTCTCAAGATGCGCAACAGATACACATAAATGCACACATGTGGTGTAACAGCAGGGTACCTATCGGTGGGCTGACATTTGCTTTAAAGTTACATATGACATAAATATGTACACAATATATACATCATTTAGTCCCAGAACTGTAAAACCTTAATATTTCAAAATGAAGAACGTCTTTGGTCATAGGTAATATCATCACACATGTTTAGCATTTTGGTCAGTGTCATGTATAATATAAAACTTATATTTTTTATTAAAAAGGAGCATGTTTATAGGTAACATTCCTATTATGTGTTCTAAATACCAAGTGCGTTTGTTTATACATAGTTCTGAGACATCAGGTTAAACTGCTTAGCAATGACTTCTGTTACAATTAACTATTTAAGTGTGTCATTATTGTATCTCTTCTTATGAACAGTGCTTTCTTTTAAAAATTAAATATTAATGAATAAAATGTAATGCATAACTATGGTAGTGGTGTGCAGTTATTTAGAGCTAACGCTCCGTGACATGCCAAAAATAAACTTGTTTACTTTTTATACCGTTTTTCAGTTGTCACTGTTATGGCTTGTTCTGTTATTTATTAAGGTGCATTTTTGTTTTTTTCTTTGTGCACACGAAAAAGGAAATTTGTGATATGGGCACAGGGTTTGCTTTTTAAAAATGTACATTTCTATAAGAAATATTAAAACAACAATATGGTTATATTGTGTAATAATAATAATAATAATAATAATAATAATAATAATAATAATAATAATAATTAGTAGTAGTGGTATTAGAGTATTAGAGCTGTGATAATGGTTATATACATTGTGACATTTCAATGTAGCTCAAATTGCAAAATATGTAAAAAAAAAAAAAAAAAAACAAGAATCATAATGAATTTGATTGTCCGTAAATATTAGTAAAAATATATAGTCAGGATTTTGTCACATAAGATGTGCTAATGTAATGACATCTTCAGACCTCCCACATAGTGTAGTGTACACTAAAAGATGCATGCCAAAGAACCTTGAGGATGTTCAACATACGCCATGCCATTTAAAACGACATGTGGTGTGCAGGTTTGCAGCTTGATAGGGCAGACTGTTTAAATGTTAACACTTAGATGGAGTATTGCAAATGCTTGATGTGATGAATCATTAATTATGTTCATTCATCAATGCCTCAACCAGATATTAAAAAGAAAAAACCTCCATCCTTAAAGTATGTCAATATTATTATAAAACATGCTTAAAGACTCAAATCAAACAGTGATATACAGTTGTAGTCAAAACCTTACATATCCCAATGGAAATTTATAATTTCTAGAAATTTCTCGAAAATAAAAAATTATAGGGAAAATCTTTTGTAGCAAAAGTTTTGCTTTTGTGGATGAGGAAAACAAAAATTATAAGAAATAGATGTCTACATTTATTTATTTCATCAACTCCAAGAATGCAATTTCAAAAGTTTTTAAGCCTTTGAAGCTATGATAGTACTGTCTACAAGGTACTAGAAATTTCAATATGATAATGCAGAACCTAATTAGAGAAAAGTCTAGAAAATGCTGGATTGTGGATGAACATTCTTAGAGAGCATAAAAAGGTTAGGCATAGGATGATTGCTGTCATTAATACCAATAAATAAATATGGGAAAAAGTAAAGCACTATCTGAAGACCTCAGGCAGACAATTATTTATTGTCATAAAGCTGGAGAAGGATGCAAGCATTTGAGTATCCCAATTTCAACTATTGTTTCTATTATCAAGAAGTACAAGACTCATGGTACTGTCACAACGCTTCCTCAGTCTGGAAGAAAGAAGGTTCTTTCACCGAGAACAAGTAGCAGAATTGTGAGGAAGGTTAATAACAATCTGAGATTGACAGCCAAAGATATTCAGAGTGAACTGGCTGCAAGTGGCACTGGGGTTTCCATTTCAACCACAGGTTTAGTATTGCATGGTGAAGGGCTCAGTGGTCACAGGCCAAGGAAAAAACACTCTTAGGAAAACATCACAAGGACAATCACTTAAAGTTTGCACAATGGCATTTGAATGATTCATATGAGTTCCGGTCAAAGGTAATTAATGAAACAAAAATCTAGCTATTTTGTCACACTGATTGTTGTTAGGTTTGGAGAAAGTCTGGTGAGGCTCACAAAGAAAAGAACACCATACCTACTGTCAAGCACGGAGGTGGTAATATCCTTCTATGGGGCTGTTTTTCCTCTAATGGCACAGGAAATTTAGTTCCAATACATGGTAAAATGGATTCCATTTCATACCAAAAGATATTGGCCAATCATCTGAAGCCCTCCACTACAAAACTTGGTTTAAAGCTCAACTAGAAGTTCCAACACAACTATGATCCAAAGCACACATCAGAATCTACTTCAGAATGGCTAAAGAAGAATAAAATCAAGGTTCTGGAATGGCCCAGTCAAAGTCCTGATCTGAATCAGATTGAGCATCTTTGGTATGAGTTGAAGAAGGCTGTGCACAAGAGAAGTCCTCGGAATATGAATGAACTAGAACACTTTTGAGTTGAAGAATGGTCAAAATCACTAAAGAATCATGCCAAAAGCTTATTTACAAATATCCTAATTGTTTAAAAGAGGTTATTATCACTAAAGGTGCCTCAACTAGCTATAAATTTAATTTTCCTTGAATTAGCATTTTTGAACTTTTGCAAAAAAATGCTGAAATAAAAAATTGTAGACATTCTATTTCTTGTAACTTTTTTTTTCCTCATTCATAAAAGCAAAACCTTTGCTACAAAATATCTTTCTGTAATAATAATAATAATAATATATAATAATAATAATATTATTATTATTATTATTATTATTATTATTATTATTATTATTATTATATTTTTTTGATTAATTTCTAGAAATTATACATTTCCATTGGGGTATGTAAACTTTTGACTATAACTGTATACTCAGGTGCAATGAACCCCATCGGTATAATCTTAATTTCCTTAAATCTTACTTATTATTGCTCATTTCATCACATGTAAAAGAGATATTCAATTAAAACAGTTTCCATGTTCTATCACTTGTTCCCCCTGGGGCCAGCATACATACTCTACCTGAGCCAGGGGAATCCCTGTGTTCTTTACTGACACCTTGCTTTCATCTATGTCAGTGTTCCTCTCTGGCCTCTTGTTCATTTCATTTTCTCCTTCAGAATTCCTGTCGCCCCGCATGGCTCTCTCTCGGAGGTCTGGCTGCGCCGATCTCCCGAAGTGTAGGCATTCCTTGTTAGTCGAGGCAACTTCTAGTCTTCTCAAATGTATCTGTTCTTTTTTTTATTTTTCCCTTGGGGGAAGTAACACTTGTTTCTCAGCCTTGGAAGGGGTCGGTCTCACCTCTGTGAGGCGGCTCTCCACGAGCCAAGGGGAAAGCATGTCATCTCCTTAAAGCCACAAGCACGTAATTCCTATTTTCAAGTCCCAGGGCTTATACCTTGCAGCCCTTGCTTCTGTTCCATGACATAACTACACTAATGATACTTACAGAAACTCTTAAATTTATTGGATTTGTCATAGTTCCTTTCTTTTAATCATGTAAACGAATGAGGCATTTAGATGAAATACCATCACATCAAGCTCATGCCTTGTGTCCGTGAGATGCAAGTTCACATACACTGGGGAAAAAGCAAGTCTTGAGGGAACTGTAAAAAGCAGAAATGTTGAAGGAAGAATAGCTGACTTCATTCTGGGAGTGATCCATTGCCCAGTCTGTGTCGTTCTGTATTCCCACTGGACTGTCCTTCTAGCATTGAACTTGAACTCAAATAGATTATGACCAGTCAGGCTAACAAGTGGGACAAAATAGGTTTTGTACACAATTATACAAGGTTTATTATAACAAATATGAATGGCTTTACCACCCCAAACTAACTAATACCATTATCCTTCAAACGTTTACTGAGATCAAGCCAGTGCGGTTATTACAGTATATCACCAAGTATGAGTAACACAGACATACATAGGCATTTAGTGCTGTATACAGGTTTCCATAGGGGTGGTGCATGACTTCTATTATTATTATTAATATTATTATTATTATTATTATTATTATTATTATTATTATTATTATTATTATTATTATTAATAATAATGTTCTTTTCTTGAGAGAAAAAACATTTTTATACTACAAGTAGCAAGCAAGGTATGTTTTTATCTGCTGAAAGAAATGTTATTCAACAATGAAACCCAAAACAAACTGGGAGAGTTCCATTTATTTTTTACATCCCAATGTATTAAGGTACCTTTACCTGTCTCTTCTTTTGAAGATGCAAAAAATCTGCCCCAAACTGTCCCTGTCATATGGTTGATCACACAATACTATCCTTATAAATATTTAACTTTACATTTGTAATATTTACACCAGAGAACAAATACATTCATTATGGTATAACTTGCTGATATTTTAAGCTTGGTTTTGAATTTAATTTTTTGTCACAAAACCTTTTCTTATTTATGGTTTATATATACAGTACACCCTCGCTATTACAAACCTGTTGAGATCCAAGCCTTCCGTTTGAGATTGTGAATAAGAATGAATGACAGATACCTGTTCGTTTCATGTATGGAATATTCTGCCTTTGCTTTATCCTATTCGGTAAATAATTAAAACACAGTACAAAAAGCAAAAATCCCGAATTGAAGCTGAACTTTTATTCAAAATCAATCTGACATGAATCAAAAGTGCACCAAAAAAATCAACAAGCAAGAATGACAGACTGAACTTTTATTCCAAATCAACCCGACATGAAAAGTTCATCAGATCCTCATGCTGCTTTGTCTTTAATCAATTTTGCTTTGCCGCATGGTTGCTGAACAAGCCAAAAAACAGAGTGCTTTTTGACAACCTCCACCCCCTTGAACTTTTTTTACATTTTGTTGTGTCAGCGCGTCAGAGTTTCATGCATTTAATCCATACTCCACATTGTTGAGGGGAAAAAGTTATAAAATATATATATTAAAAATACAAAACTGAAAGATCATAATTGGACAAGTATCCACCCCCCTGAGTTAATACTTGGTGGAAACACCTTTGGCAGCAATTACAGCTGTGAGTCTGTTTGGATAGGTCTCTACCAACTTTGCACACCTAGATTTGGCAGTTTTTGACCTTCTTTACAAAACTGTTCAAGTTCGGTCAAGTTCCTTCGCAGAGCGTTGATGGACAGCAATCTTCAAGTCACTCCACAGATCTTCAGTTGGATTTAGGTCAGGGTTCTGACTGGGCCACTCAAGGACATTTACCTTTTTGTTCCTTAGCCACTCCATTGTAGCTTTGGCTGTGTGCTTTGGGTCGTTGCCATTCTGAAAGGTGAACTTCCATCCCAGTTTCAGCTTTCTTGCAGAGGGCAGCAGGTTTTCCTCAAGGACTTTTCTGTACTTTGCTCCGTTAATTTTCCCTTCTATCCTGACAAGTGCCCTAGTCCCTGCTGATAAGAAACATCCCCATAACATGATGCTGCCACCACCATGCTTCACAGTAGGGATGGTGTTCTTTGGGTGATGCTCTGTGGGGTTTGCACCAAACATAACACTTTGCATTTTGGCCAAAAAGTTCCATTTTAGTTTCATTAGACCACAAAAGATTTTGCCACATGGCTACTGAATCTCCTGAGTGTTTTTTTTTTGCATACTTCAAATGGGATTCAAGTTGGGCTTTCTTGAGTAATGGCTTCCTTCTTGCCACCCTACCATACAGGCCAGATTTGTGGAGTGCTTGAGATATTGTTGTCACATGCACACTTTGACCAGGCTTGGCCATAAAAGCCTGTAGTTCTTGCAAAGTTGCCATTGGCCTCTTGATAGCCTCTCTGATCAGTCTCCTTCTTGCTCAGTCATCCAGTTTGGAGGGACGGCCTGATCTAGGCGGGGTCTTGGTGGTACCATACACCTTCCACTTCTTAATAATCATCTTGACCATGCTCCAAGGGATATTCAAGGCCTGTGATGTTTTTTATATACATCCCCTGATCTGTGCTTTTCAACAACTTTGTCTCTGAGTTCTTTGAAAGCACCTTGGTGCGCATTGGTTGAGTCTTTGCTTTGGAATGCACTACCCAGCAGAGGTAACCTACAGGAACTGCTGAATTTATCCTGAAATCATGTGAATCACTACAATTTAACACAGGTGTAGGCCATGTAACTTGGTGTGTGATTTTGAAGATGATTGGTTACACCTGAGCTAATTTAGGATTGCTATTACAAGGGGGTTGGACACTTATCCAACCAAGCTTTTTCAGTTTTTATTTTTAATACATTTTCTACAAATTTCTAGAATATTTTTGGTTCACTTGGAAGTTGTGGGGTAGGGTGTGTAGATAAATGAACAAAAAAACTATTTTATTCCATTTTAATTCCAGGCTATAAGGCAACAAAAGAGGAACATTTTAAAAGGGGGTGTAGACTTTCTATAGGCACTGTATATTCACGACAGAGAATTGCCTGTGTTACTGATTTTTTCAAACAATCAATATAGTTTCCAGCTTTGTTGTGACATGAAATTATTTGTGCATTTTTTATTAAGACAATAGCGTTGATTTCACTGCAGAGGTGGCATTCCGTGTGTACAGAACAGGATGCTGACAGTGTGTGTTTTATGTTTTGTGTCTGTTTTAAGTTTTAAATAATAGCCTTATATATATAGATATATATGATAATATAATATATAATATATATATATTATATATATTATATAATTTCATAATTGTATTTTCTTTAAAGTAAATTCTGTCTTAGAAATCCTGCTCTGAAACAAGATCGGGAGATGTAATCAGTCATAGCAAGTCTGCATGTTTACTTTTTGTAAAACCTGTCTTTTAAACTCCTACAAGATGTTTTCACTTAGTGAGTCTTGTTTCAGAGTGCCAGTGATAGGATCACAACTTGTATACTCTTAAAAGACACAGCATCTGTACACAATAAAAATGTGCTAGAGTTTTATTTGATATCCTTCCGGATGTTTCATAATCAATTGGTTACACTTGTAAACAAAGTTAGCAAGCACAGCCTTAAGGAAAGTGGAAGCTGAGAATGCCCTGTGTTTGGTAAATGAAGGTAACCTTGTATTGGAGTCACATGTATGAGATTGTGAGCATTGTGTTACTTGACTGATCCCTGGAATGAGTGCCTGTTTCCATATATAAGTGACTAGATGTGCGTGAGTGGGGGGATTAATGACAGTGTCATAACGTCTGGCTTCAAACAGAGTCAAAAATAGTTTGGGGTCCAATTTTGTCTGTAATTCTGCAGCCAGCTGTGTCGCAGAATGGGAGTACATGGAAATGCCTTGCATATTGGGCCAGATAATTCATTTTATTGCATCAAATAGCTCTCTGTTACATTTTTGCTAGTAGGTTTCAATAGGTGATTTATGACAAAGCTCTCATTTTTAGTTTCAGGAAGTATATTGTAAACCCCAGGAAGTGTTTTGTAATTTCTGTAGAACTCTCTAGTTGAGAGGTTTTTTTTAAAGATTACCTTATGATTTATTTGGGATAACGCAATACTGAATGGGTCATTTGCTGTCCAACATACTCGTTGGACAGGGTCTGAAAAGAAAAGAAAATATGCACTACAGAAAGGGTTAAGTGACATAAACACTTTGCTAAAAATGGGAACGCATGTTTTTAAACTAGGATGCCACAGTAAGTGCTGCTCTGCATTTACTGTAACATATGAACTTGAAATTATCGCTTTTTGGCCACAGGTAATTTCAGGTCTATTTTCATTGAATTATTCACAACTGAAATGTTTTTACAGCAATTTACTTAATCTTTTCATAAGCCTGAATTTCATGGCAGTGGGCTTTGAAACAGAAATGATTACACTTTATTTCCTATTAAAGTTGTAGTTATGACATTTTTCAAAACACTTCACAGAAACTGTGTTACAGTAAATGTATGATGTCACTTACAGTAGAATGGCCACAAGTCACTCATTCAGTGAGAGGTAAAGTAGGGTTTAAAATGTAAGACTAAAACCATAAATAATGTGGATCTAAGTTTTGAAATACAATATTCTGAGCAATCCTCAAGTCATGCTGATCAGTAAGTGTGTCTGGGTAGAATAGGGGTGCATACAGTAAATATGCTGTATTCATATATTCCTGGTGAAGCTTTGCTAATTGGAATGATCCCTCTCTGTCAAGAATAGCACTGCAGAAAGCTGCCGAGGAGTCATTCGTTTCTGTCAACTGTTTGGGAAGTCTGGCTGTGGGCCCAATGCCTGATGTACTGTAGGCCTCATAGCTAGAATAACAGCCTCCACTGCCTTTACCTCCTCATAGATCAGATGGATGGAGAGCAGAGAAGCCTAATTTGTCATTCCACTCACTTGGAAAAGTTTGATAAATTATTTTAATTAGATTAGTACAAAACAGAAGGGATACAGGCCATCATAATTCTAGGGCAATGGAAGAGGGAAAATAGTGTCCTTCAGATCGGAACAGAGAAATATTTTGTTTTAGTACAAGGATTTGTGGGACAGTAGGATCTTCTATTAGCAATGAAGCTCACGGGGAAGCTGGTACTAAAGAGTGTTTTTTTTAACAACTTATTATTGTGGATATTTATAGAGCTAAGAACTAAAATAGTGAATTTGTGTGCTGACAAAAAATATCCTTAGAAATTATGAACAGGTCGCAGAAATAATATGTCACCACTAGTCAGAATACATTTTTAAGAAATATAACATATCAGAATGTAATGAGTAGTAGAATGAAGCAAGTTATTACATCTGTGTTTTATAATAATGTCCAATGGCATTAGTCTCTGTAAGTCGCTTTGGATAAAGGCGTCTGCTAAATAAACAAATAATAATAATAATAATAATAATAATAATAATAATAATAATAATAATAATAATGGAACACTATACTGTATTAAATAACAGTTTCCCTTAGGAAATGGATTTTAACTTTTAAAAAGTGTCTGACAAGTCTTAATATCGCTTTATTTTGTCCAGATCAGGTCAGATTCATTGGTAGAATTTTGTATCAAAATCTATCCTGTAAGCTTAAAGTAAACTACTTCAAGTTGATTTATCTAAATGTTTGTTAACAACGGTGTGGATCCTGGGTTAGGGTGCTGGTTTTAGGGAGTCAAGGTCTCCACACACTAGAAGCGATGCAATTTTTTAATTGCTGATGAGACATTTTCGCAGCGACATGACCGTACGCACCAGAAGCAACACAGAGGCGATGTGACAGGTTTGAAAACTGCCAGATCTATACAACTGTTCAAAATTGCTATTGACAAAACTATGAACAAGGCTGGTACATATTTGTCAACATGCTGTAGAAATTATGACTGTCTTCTTTGATGGTATCTCAACATATATGGCAATAAATTATACACACCAGGATTATCCAGTGCCTTCAATATGGGCTCCCATGTATTAACTTTCAAAGCTGTATCTTTATAATTGTGATGCCATTTGTCATAAAGCTCTGGATATTTTTTTCAATGACTAGTATTATTGTTTTCTCCATCGTTTTGGATACTGCTTCACTCTGCTGGACTACATGCACTGAAGCTCTTCTCTGATGATTCAATCCTATTTATTTTGGGCCGCTCCAGTGCCGCTCTGGTGCCGCTCCTACATCGCCTGTCACATCGCATGTGGTATGAAAGGTACTTATCAAAAGTATAGGTTCTATTCATTTTGCTGTTTCACTGCACAGTTGCGCTTGTCACAGCGAGCCTGGTATGTAAGTCAAATACTAGATTTCTATTTCTATTTTCAAAGTAGAATGTGACTTGATTTGGGAATCAGTTTCTAAGTTTTTGCGTCAAGGCAAAGGACGCAAGACTTGGATGTTATGCTTTGGACTGTGGAGGAATGAGGGCAGAACAGAAGGTTGTCAATTAATCATTCAAAGGAATAAGTCGATGACTATTTGACATCTGGATTGTAGATGGAACCTATGGCAGCCTCAGTTTGATATTGGAACAAGAAGAGATTGCTTTGCTGGTTGACTGTTTGCATTTACATTAAATAGACTGATATTTAGGAAGAGGCCCCATAGAGGCTAAGTGTCCAGGACAGGGTGGAAAGAGACACCAGCACCAAGGCTGAGAACACCACTGAGGTGCATTGAGGCCTCCTGTCTCTTCATCTGTACGGTATGTAACACTAAACCCCCTTTCACACTGGCACTCCGACCCGGGTCCCAACCTGGGTTCTGGCTACCTCAGGATGTGGGATGACACGCTTTGACCCGGGTTGAACGAGACAAAATGCATGAAGGCCATTCGTAAGCCAATGAAATAGCAAACAGCCACACCTGCGTGAAGGTTTCACTTCTGCAAGGAACATTTCTGTTTAACTATATTTTTGTTGATTGAGACACACCATGAGCTAGATTGCTGCAGGGATGAAGAAACATTTGCTCTAATCAACAATTCGGCTGACGGTTCAATCCAGAGAAGCTTGGATGGAAGCGTCCGTAACAAGCTGCTTCCAGGGCATTGATACACGCATTGTGTACTTGGTGCTTCAAAAGCAATGTTAAATTGTGTAGCCGACCCACATGACATCGGGTCCTGACCCAGGCAAGTTCCGACGTGGGTAGAGCATGCCAGTGTGAAAGGGGCTTAAGCTACATACAGCATATCTAGACAATGAAGCTTGATCTGGACATACTTTAGCACAAGGTGTTAAAAGCATTATAGTCTAGGGGTGTGTAAAGACACATGTCCAAGATGTGCATACTGAACCAGGAAATAACTTAAAACACTCAGGGGAGAAGTTAGTGATTCTAAAGTTCATACAGTTCTTCCGTTTAATGGAAAGATTTTACCAAAATACTAGACAGAATGCATGGGCCCAGTTACAAAATAAAGCAAACGTAACTTGATGCTAAACCAGGTCAAAATACAGAAGAACATGCAGAACAATGTATATTGTTATGATCGTGTTGCAATTTAAAATGAGTCCTTATGTGTAAGAATGTGGTTGTTGTTTATATGCTGATGCACAAAAGAAATGCAACACTCGGGTGTAATGGATTTAATGAAATATTTTAAACATAGATATCAAACAAAATCACAGAAAATGTGAACAAAATACAGATCAAAGAATCATGTTAAGTTTTCAGTATGAAACGTGACACACTGTCAAAATGAACACATCGGGTATGACCTCCCTGAGCATTAACACAATCCTGGCAGCACTGACACATAGACCCGATCAGCCTCTGGACAGACTGCTGTGGGATGTTCCGCCGCTCTTCCTGTGCAGCTGCAGCCAGCTGGTGAAGGCTGGCTGGTCACAGTTGTCTCCTGTGGGTGTGCTGGCGATTTGGTCCCATGATGTTCCACGCAATAGCCATAGACGTAATTCCTTTTAAACATCTCAAAGTACGTGGCTAAAAACTGTCCCTTTTATAAAACTGTAATTCCTTCAGTGGCTATTGCATGGTTATAAACCATGTATAATGATTTATTAACACTTTATAACATAGTTATTAAGTACCTATTATATATTTATAAAACATGTATAAAACATTAATAAGTAGCACCTTAATATAAAGTGTTATCGTTTTTTACTGAATATTTTACGATACAATTGCATGTAATTTGGGACTCGGTTAATTAACATGTTCTGATTAAATGATTAAAAGAAAATATATATATATATATATATATATATATATATATATATATATATATATATATATATATATATATAATACCACACAAGTGGCCATATATGTATGGTGACAAGTGGGTATATGTACCATGGGATATATTTGTATTCTCTCACTTGAATGGGATAACATGAGTGGGATAACATGCTTACATTCCAGTCCAGTGGTGTGTTGCTGAAATTCAGCACGGAGCTGCGCTTCGGTATTCAAACAATACTGACACCAATATGTCTTTTATAACAACTTTAAGATGTCTGAAATAATTTAAAATTTCTTTTGTTGTTTTGATTTGGATTCCCAAATTCCTTGAGTACTGCGTCTGACTTATCTTGTACTGCGTGTGACCTTAGCCCTTTCATTAATACAGTAACAGTAAGAAACAACAGCCTGTAGCTCTTTCATTAATACAGTAACAGTAGGAAACAACAGCCTGTAGCCCTTTCATTAATACAGTAACAGTAAGAAACAACAGCCTGTAGCCCTTTCATTAATACAGTAACAGTAGGAAACAACAGCCTGTAGACCTTTCATTAATACAAGTAACAGTAAGAAACAACAGCCTGTAGCCCTTTCGTTAATACAGTAACAGGAAGAAACAACAGCCTGTAGCCCTTTCATTAATACAGTAACAGTAGGAAACAACAGCCTGTAGCCCTTTCATTAATACAGTAACAGTAAGAAACAACAGCCTGTAGCCCTTTCATTAATACAGTAACCATAAGAAACAACAGCCTGTAGCCCTTTCATTAATACAGTAACAGTAAGAAACAACAGCCTGTAGCCCTTTCATTAATACAGTAACAGTAGGAAACAACAGCCTGTAGCCCTTTCATTAATACAGTAACAGTAAGAAACAACAGCCTGTAGCCCTTTCATCAATACAGTAACAGTAGGAAACAACAGCCTATAGCCCTTTCATTAATACAGTAACAGTAGGAAACAACAGCCTGTAGCCCTTTCATTAATACCAGTAACAGTAGGAAACAACAGTGTGCAGCCCTTTCATTAATACCAGTAACAGTAAGAAACAACAGCCTGTAGCCCTTTCATTAATACAGTAACAGTAAGAAACAACAGCCTGTAGCCCTTTCATTAATACAGTAACAGTAAGAAACAACAGCCTGTAGCCCTTTCATTAATAGAGTAACAGTAGGAAACAACAGCCTGTAGCCCTTTCATTAATACAGTAACAGTAAGAAACAACAGCCTGTAGCCCTTTCATTAATACAGTAACAATAAGAAACAACAGCCTGTAGCCCTTTCATTAATACCAGTAACAGTAGGAAACAACAGCCTGTAGCCCTTTCATTAATACAGTAACAGTAAGAAACAACAGCCTGTAGCCCTTTCATTAATACAGTAACAGTAAGAAACAACAGCCTGTAGCCCTTTCATTAATACAGTAACAGTAGGAAACAACAGCCTGTAGCCTTTTCATTAATACCAGTAACTATAAGAAACAACAGCTTGTAGCCCTTTCATTAATACAGTAACAGTAAGAAACAACATCCTGTAGCCCTTTCATTAATACAGTAACAATAGGAAACAACAACGTTTAGTCAAGAAATGTATGGAAGGCCATCCAGGTCAAAAACACACACCTAGTATATGTGTTGATTTGGACCAAATAGAATACATAAAATAGTGTGTGTTTTAAATAAATGTATGTGAACTATGCATTTCCTACATAGGTGCTTGTCATTTTACAGAAGTACCTACATAGGGGCTGGTCATTTTAGAGTAGTACCTACTTAATTTTAGACGTGAAATACGCTTAAAAAATAATAGGAAAATTTAAAATCATGGTGACGAGATTTTCTTCTATAGATTTACTGAGTGCTGCCAACTTCTTGAGATAGACGACGTTTAACGTGACACGGTTCAGTTTGTGCACAATCTTTTTTTTAATTTCTAGTTATATTTATTTAAATTTTACATTAAAATATTGAGTTACCATAGCTAATATTAAATTCAATGTCAGATCTTTCAACACTTCTTTAAAAGGACATATTAGTTACCACTGAAATAAAGTGATTTCTAAGGCTCTGAAACTGCTGGCTGATACTCGTCTCGGAGATCCCGAGTCCATATACCGCCAAGAATTGGGCAAAAATGGCAGATGTAAGGCGGCTTTTAATTGTATCATTTATTGCATGTATTATTTTCTTTAAATTCATTGGTTCTCGTTTCATTTTCAGTAATCTGATTAGCCAAATTAGTATGTGTAATAATTAGAATTACAACACGTACTAAAGTCAAATTAGAACATGTACTAAATGTTTGAAACATGTACTAAATAACCCACTTTTTTGGCCTTCCGTAGAAATGCCAGTTACCGATCTGCCTGCATCTGCCTTATCTGAGCAGCATGTAGCTCCTTCATTAAAACCAAGAAGCATTAACCATGGTTTTCTTTTAATGCATCTGTAATTATATAGTGTCTGTCAAATCTGCAATTCATTATACAGGCTCACATGCATTGGTCTTTGCTGACGGTCTATCTCAACCATAAGAGTCAACAGCTTTTTTCACAGCACCAGAAATCATGTTTGCTAAAGAATAGCCCATAAGTGCTCAGCACTTGCCAAACTGCAAGATTTGAGGCTGCTGGTTTTTATGGAGTGTAGTTATAATTTCCTTACATACTGTGGAACTTGTTTTAAAATAGCTTACCACATTATCTAGCAAGACATTTCATTCCATTTCTGTATAGACCATTTTCTGTATTCTGTATAGACCATTTAAAAGTTTATGATTTTCCAAAACTGAGATTTGATAATATGTTTTAAAATGTACAATAACACATACTTACTTCAACATTCAGTATTGGCACATGTTACATACTGTATCTGCTCACTTTCTCAGAACCCAACACCCATCACTGGGTTGGCATTGTGTGAGATGAAGGTGTGGTCAGTGTCTCCAGGAGTGTAGCTGGCCTGATACACTTTGAAAGAAGGTCATGGCCTGCGTGTGACGACAGTTGTGCAATGTTGAGTGAGTTGTATGCTGTATTTAATGTCTGAAGAGGAAGGTCCATAGAATAGTGTATAGGTTTGTGGCAAAGTGTTTAATATCGTGCAGGTACAGGAATGCTGTGGTGATCAATAAACACAGACAGACAACGATAATTCAGGTGCAATGGTGTTTTATTTGTACAATCCAAAAATCTGATGACAAACAGCAGTAAATAATAACAGTGACAACAGGCAATACAGCGGCATGTATTACTCTGTTTTAATCCACAGGTTGGTCCCAAAATATTAACAGTCCCGTTCCTAAACACCCACATGTAACACAAAACACAAACACATTGAGTGCTATAGTGCTGGTGGCGTAAATACAGTAATTCACGAACAAGGTGCAGTTTAGTGCTGGCCTTTAGCGATAGCCCTGGATCGTGTTAACCAACTAATAATAACAAACAAACAGTATTTTAGACATTACAAACAAACCAAACACTCACGATTGCAATACAGATCTGGCCTTCCAGTCCAGGGCATTCTGTTCCTTTACACAGCGCCCTCACAGGTCGGGTGGGAGATTTATCGCCAGGAATCATTCTGTCTCTGTCACAAGATTATATTAATTATTTGAGGGTAAGCCACTTCACTTCCATTTGTTGATGCTCCTTCAAACCTAGAATGTTGCGTAACTCTGTATTAGCCACCAGTGAAGTGTCTGTAATTCAAATGCAATTACATGAACAAGCATATCATTTACTAATAAATTCATATGAAGTAAACAGTAACCCCACTTTAAGTCCAACATTAACAGGAATGTATCATGAATATCACACATATTATAAAGTGATATCACATGATGTGCAAAAACAATCTGTAAAGTTATACAAGAATTGGGATTGTAACGCTTGTGCTTTAAAAAGAAAACAATCCTTTAAAACCACTAAATATTTCAATAGAAAAGTGACACATTTAAAGTACAAGTTCCATTTTTATTGTGTACATGACCTCCCTAAATATAGTAGCCCAATTGTTTATCAGACTGGCCCCTTTCAGTCAGTCCAGACACCTAGATAAGGGACTTAGCTGTGCTGTGGATTTTTCTAGCTCTGGTTTATTGCTTGTATCCACCTGCAGTTCATAGTGTATGAAAGGCGTTGTTATAGGCTTGCTTTTTATTCTTGCACATCACATACTTTTGTATCTTTTTTCACACAAGCAGTACTGGATTTTGTTTTGAACTCGGACAGCTGAGCTTTGTTTTATCTGTTCAGAAAATCCAAGATTAATAGTGGTGTAATCTCACTCTGAATAAAAAGGTGTCAGATATCTGATGTTTGATCTATCTGGCGCACTCAGACTCAAGGTGTTTTTTCTATTATATCACAGGCAAGCCAACACTGACTCAAGAAGCACAGATAGTTTTATGAGTTTCCCACTGCTTCATAGGATTTAATGGAAATAATTCCCATCTGTTTCTTGGTAGAAAGCGAAAATCTGCTTTAAATTCCTTTTTTTATTATCTCCAATGATTCACCACAGTGCCATCTGCTGCAACAGGGCTTCCCGGAGTTTTGGTGATGGAGGTCCAGTTTCCAGAGGTTGCATGGGATGGGGGGCCGCACAAGAAAATGTACCACTCATGAAACCGAAACGTGTCCCAAATCATACCTTTTTTTATTTCTTACACATTTTTGTATTTAAATTAGGAATGTATATTACTACCACTGCAACACCAGCAGCTTTGAAATGTATTTGTATTTTATCCTGTGTCAGAACAGGCTTAGGTTTGAGCACCAATATCATGCTGTCACATCTTACATGGTCCTGGTCACACCAATTAAAGAAGATAATCCCGAAATAGGAACCCTTCAAACTATACCAATTACACTCTTTTGTGGGTTATTCTTCAGTAGTGAGGCAGAATGCATCTTGTCTTTTAAAACTAACCACTTCACTCTGAGCTCAATGTATGTACAGTGAACTTAATTCAAATCTCTGGGACAAAAGAAATAGTTTGAGATGCGTAAAATTCGAATTAAACAAATTATGTAAATTTGCCCCATGGTGTGGACATTTAAAGCTATTTTCATAGTAAATGTGCAGAAATAAAACACAGACGTTACTGTATTGTACAGTGCTGTTTCTATCTATTTTTTCTTTCTGAAATCAATGAAATAATCACATATTTCTATTAAAGTGCAACATTAATTATTCATAAATTACACTATGTAACACAATTTTTGTTCCTGGGTAGTAAGTGTTATTTCCTAATTGCTTATGCCTCAAAAGTATAGAAAATGGCTATTATTCCCCACAAATTTTGCTTTTGTGACCACAAATTAACATGTATTTATACTAAAGTAATACAAAAATGACTACAAAAGATTTAGAAGTGAGTAGTTTTTCGAGATTTACGATTATACTGTAAATTTACAGTATAAATACAGACCTAAACTAGGGGAAAAACTAGCTCACAAACTTATAATATTGATTTATTTGACCCCATAGCTGAGCTGCCTATGGGTAAATTTCAAGAAGAGCTGTGGATTTTTGATGCAGTGATAAGTTTTCAATTTCCATAGGCCATACACTGGAAAACCACTGATTGTTTAAAAGACCTCCGAATCCCAAAAATGAGGCGTCCGTAAACTAAGACAGATCGTTTGGTGCTGAAATATAATCATCATGGAACACAGACATGCCTTTCCAGTGTTGTATGAAACCTGACCACATTTTAATGTCTTTCCTAGCTTCTGATGAAGTATTGATGTAGGAGTCCGCCCTGGGGGATAATGTGAATTGCAAAGTTGAAGTGACCCAGCAAAGAGAGCAGTGCACGTTTCCTGATCGTTTTACTGATCTGGAAGTTCTGAATAAGAAAACGAATGGGATTGAGTTTAGACACGGGGAGGCTGGCTGATCTGAGGGAGGAGAGATCAATAGAAAATCATCAAGTAGGTGGAGCAGAAGTGGAACATGGTATGCATTAAGAAGTATCCAGCATAACGCTTCTGAAAGAGTATCGAATATCTTCGGGCTGCTGCGGCAGCTGTAAGCTAACTGATTAGCAAAATAAAACTTTCCTTGCCAGCATATCCCAAACAGGTTGCAAATAAATGGATGGATTGGCATTACTTTAAATCTGATATATCAGCTTTTGGTAACCATGAACCGCGACCTGCTAATTTAATTGCATGAAATGCGTCTCAGATGGTAATGTAATGAAGAGAAAATTGATCGTGAGGACTGAGTGAGTTGATGCTGCTGGTGCTTCACCCCCGCCGTGCTGATAAATCCATGATGAGCCGACATTTTCCGAATGGCAATGCCAATAGGATTAATCCCGCAGACTGAAACCAGGGGAGCTGAAAATGGGCCAACTATAAATCCTTTTTTGATTTCTTGATGAGCAGAATGAAGGTTTTATTTTGAAAAGAGGAAGAAGGAATTTGACTGAGCCCGGTTGAAAAAACGTTTTCCAGTCCGTCAATTAAGTAACTGGTAAAAATCTTGTCTGGATGCGTCAGAGTTTTTTTTTGTTGATAATACCGAAATGTTTACGGGAGTGGAGACTGTGAGCATAGAAGACAGTCACTTGGAAGCTACTGGGGAGATTGCTTTAGAGTGAGCATCTCTACAAGCACTGCCCATGTGACTATAACTGCATTGCCTGTTTGAACACAAACTGGTATTGAAATTATTGCAGATTTGTCTTCTTCCTGCAAATCTGATTCTGCACCCATATTTGTCTTGCCTTGTGGATTGCTCAGGAGGGGGCTGAAGAATGTATGGATTTGGGGATGGAGATTGTGTTTGAATAGTGAGGTGGAGTGATGCCACTGCTGGTGAGGAGGATGATGCTATGGTCACCTTTGGGCAGAGAGATGTTGAGTGACCAGTGAAACCGCAGACCCTGCATGCATTAGCTCTGAGACGCTGAAAATCCTGTTGAACAGATCTTCTGTCATGTTGCGATGACTCTGCGGGGATATTGACTGACAGAAAGCTGTGGTTGAGGAGGCGGAACCATATGCTGTTGCAGATGCAAGGTTGTAGTTAGGAGGCTCTACTGTAGAGAGCGAGGTTAGAGCAGGACCGGAAGTGACTGTAGCTGCTGCTGCTGCTGCTGTGTTTACTGCAGCAATGGAGGAGAATACTGAAAGAGCTGAACTTTGCTTTTCTTGCTCGATAGTAGACACCCGTTTATCCAAATCTCTCAGTTTAGTACTGACTGAAGATAATGTGTCAGCGAATGGCTGCATGAATGTTTTTATTTCATGAAATATCAGGGAGTGCACTTGCTCAATTTTTTTATGCTGCCTGCAGTTTGAAATATCTGCTGGAGTGCACTTGCTCAGCGGCTGCCTGCTGGTTTTTTGCTGGCTGTAGCTGCTGCCTGCTAGTTTGATGTGCTGGCTGTGGGGATGTCTTGCTCTGGAGCGGCTGCCTGCTGGTTTGATGAGTTGGCTGCGGGGGTGTCTTGCTCTGGAGCGGCTGCCTGCTGGCTGTGGGGATGTCTTGCTCTGGAGCGGCTGCCTGCTGGTTTGATGAGTTGGCTGTGGGGGTGTCTTGCTCTGGAGCGGCTGCCTGCTGGTTTGATGAGTTGGCTGCGGGGGTGTCTTGCTCTGGAGCGGCTGCCTGCTGGTTTGATGTGCTGGCTGTGGGGATGTCTTGCTCTGGAGCGGCTGCCTGCTGGTTTGATGAGTTGGCTGTGGGGATGTCTTGCTCTGGAGCGGCTGCCTGCTGGTTTGATGAGTTGGCTGTGGGGATGTCTTGCTCTGGAGCGGCTGCCTGCTGGTTTGATGAGTTGGCTGTGGGGATGTCTTGCTCTGGAGCGGCTGCCTGCTGGTTTGATGAGTTGGCTGCGGGGGTGTCTTGCTCTGGAGCGGCTGCCTGCTGGTTTGATGTGCTGGCTGTGGGGATGTCTTGCTCTGGAGCGGCTGCCTGCTGGTTTGATAAGTTGGCTGCGGGGATGTCTTGCTCTGGAGCGGCTGCCTGCTGGTTGGATGAGTTGGCTGCGGGGGTGTCTTGCTCTGGAGCGGCTGCCTGCTGGTTTGATGAGTTGGCTGCAGGGATGTCTTGCTCTGGAGCGGCTGCCTGCTGATTTGATGAGTTGGCTGTGGGGATGTCTTGTTCTAGAGCGGCTGCCTGCTGGTTTGATCTGTTGGCTCTGGGGATGTCTTGTTCTAGAGCGGCTGCCTGCTGGTTTGATGTGCTGGCTGTGGGGATGTCTTGTTCTAGAGCGGCTGCCTACTGGTTTGATGTGCTGACTGTGGGGATGTCTTGCTCTTGTGCATGCTGCCTGCTGTCTGGTTGGGTCGGCTGCACAGCCAAGCATGTCTGGGAAGCTTTCTTGGATGGAAAAACTGGTTCAGTTGAGATGGAATTTCAGTAAAGAATAAAAAGTGATTCTCGATTACTCCCTGCTGGGATAGAGCTGCCATTTTTGAGAAGGATCTTTATGAGTTTATTGAGAGTCTAGTCCTTCCAGTACAGTCGCTCAGGAGGTGCATCCTGAGCCCAGAGTCGCTTGGATCGGCGGAGATTAACTCCTTGAGCGACAGGTAAAGTATCCTGGTTTGGAGGCACCTGTTCAGATCTTACGGAGATGCCAGACGGAGAGAAGAAGGTTTATAGTTAGAGTTAGGGTTAGAGTCAGGGTTAGGGTCATAATTGCAATTACATAGGAGTTACATAATGACTACTATGTAAATACACAATAATAAGAGACACAATGTCAAGTGTGACCCTCTTTAACACTAGAAGGACCGGAGATATACTCATACCTAGAAGCCCTGCAGCAGTCTTTCTGACGGCTGTATTCAAAACACTGTAAATAGTATAACAAAAAGAGAAACAGTCGGATGTAATTGTTTTTTTATTGAGTACGCCACAAACATCTGAACAGCAGAAGCACATTATATATCTAAATCTATATCTATATCTATATCTATATCTATATATATATATGTAGCCCTGCTGTAAATTTGCCATATTCCTTTAAATAAAAATGTTGTATTTCTTGTAACATAGTTAGAATGCACCAGAATCACATTTACTAGCTTGCTACACCTAAACACAATAATATTGGATAGGTTTCCCCTCTGAACCAATTAGCCAACAGGTAGTGGAATTTGGCGGTGGGACTTAGCATTTTGATTGGGTTTGTGCGAGAGAGAGAGAAGGTTCGAGAGTGTGAGGAGAGACAGACACAACGTGTGAGAGAGAAAGGAGGTTTGAGAGAGTGCGAAGGAACAGACGCAACGTGAGGGAGTGAAAGAAAAGTTTTATAGTAAAAGAAATATTATCTGAATGATATATTTTTTACTTTATTAGCAGAGTGTAAGAGGCTAATATATTTCAGTAAACCAAACGTTTGCTGTACACAGTCACCATTTTATGGTATAGTCTTTTTGTTTGTTATTAATTTACTTTTCTGTTGGCGTCTGGAACTGCTGCGGAGACCCAGATAGCACTCGGGGTGACCAGGAGAAAGCCCCGAGTACCTCTGGCCACGCTGGAAAAGAAGATTTTTCAGCTGTCGTTGTGTTTATTGTGTCCTTCTACGAACTTACCCAGGAAGCAAGAAATGGAACTGTGTTGCTGGCTGTGAGTACTGCTTGCATTAAAAAAAAAACCTTTTTTTTTAAAGTATAATTTTGTTGCTTATTTGACATAAATAAGTGACGGGGCATTTTGTTTTGTTTTTTATTATTGCCGCTCCGTACCCGAGCGACGGTTCAGGCCTGCAACGTGATGTTTCTGTTATACTGGTGCACGTTTTCAGTACACGCGAGTACACCTGCGTGGGCCCACTGTAGTGCAATTGTTTCATTAGTTTGTATAGCAACGCATATTATTTGAGTAAATATATTCTTTGTATTTATTAGAGTACATTGTTTAATCATTTCCATTTGTGTGTGGTATGTGAGTGGATAAAGGGGTTAGTATTTAATAGTAATTCCTATTAAGGGGTGCACGTGTATTTAGATGTCCCTTACATAGGTGGAGGCATCGCATTAAGAAACAGTACACATATATCTCTAACAGACAAATTATTATTTAAATAAGTATTGGGAACTTGGGTAGTATTGGGATAGGTCTCTACCAACTTTGCACACCTAGATTTGGTAATATTTGACCATTCTTCTTTACAAGGCTGTTCAAGCTCTGTCAAGTTCCTTGAGGGGCGTTGATGGACAGCAATCTTCAAGTCATTAGGTCAGGGCTCTGACTGGGCCACTCAAGGACATTTTCCTTTTTGTTCCTTAGCCACTCCAGTGTAGCTTTGGCTATGTGCTTTGGGTCGTTCTCACGTTGAAAGGTGAACTTCCTCCCAATTTCAGCTTTCTTGCGAGGGCAGCAGGTTTTCCTCAAGGACTTCTTTGTACTTTGCTCCATTCATTTTCCCTTCTATCCTGACAAGTGCCCCAGTCCCTGCTGATGAGAAACATCCCCATAACATGATAGTGCGACCACCATGCTTCACAGTAGGGATGGTGTTCTTTGGGTGATGTGCTGCGTTGGGTTTGCAACAAACATAACGCTTTGCATTTAGGCTAAAAAGTTCCATTTTAGTTTCGTCGGACCACAAAACTTTTTGCCACATGGCTACAGAATCTTCTGAGTGTTTTTTTGCATACTTCAAATGGGATTCAAGGTGGGCTTTCTTGAGTAATGGCTTCCTTCTTGCCACCCTACCATACAGGCTAGATTTGTGGAGTGCCTGGAACATTGTTGTCACATGCACACTTTGACCAGTCTTGGCCATAAAAGCCTGTAGCTCTTGCAAAGTTGCCATTGGCCTCTTGATAGCCTCTCTGATCATCTCCTTCTTGCTCAGTCATCCAGTTTGGAGGGCTGGCCTGATCTAGGCAGGGTCTTGGTGGTACCATACACCTTCCACTTCTTAATAATCGTCTTGACCATGCTCCAAGGGATATTCAAGGCCTTTGTTATTTTTTATACCCATCCCAATCTGTGCCTTTCAACAACTTTGTCCCAGAGTTCTTTTGAAAGCGCCTTTGTGCTCATGGTTGAGTCTTTGATTTGAAATGCTGATTGAAAACAATAGACTGTCAGTCAGTCACTGAGGCAGAGAGTAGAGACTAATTTGATTACAGCTAAACACATTGCGGACTGATAAATAAAAACAATAAAGTAGAATACCGTTCTGTCTAATCACAATACAATTGTTTTCTGTGTGGACGTCAAGGTAAAATATCTCCTTTATTTCTGCACTCCCACGTTTCATGCTTTGTGAGAATATTTAATACATACGGACAGAAAGGTACATGAACACACAGCCCCATATGTGTTACACGACTGGAGAAAATTACCTTTTAAAATCAAAAACCGCCAAAATGACCACTGTGGGGCTAGTGTTAAATAACACAGTAAGGGGTTTCTGATAATTGAACTTGAGTTTGATACTGAAGAAACTGGTTCAATCAGGTTTTAATTGTTTCAGTTTACATTAAAACAGAATTTGACAAATAAAAACAGAATTTGATAAATACAGATTTGAATACATTTTTGCAACAGTCATTTCCCATTTAGAAAAAGGTAGAAAATACAGCACTGAGGTAAATGCTGGTTCAACTGGACTGATTCTGGATTCTCTTATTGTTGTTAATTGAGTTAAGCATGTGCGGCTTGAAGTACCTTCAAATAAACAAGTGGTATTCATAGAACTCCCTTTAGAGAAACATACACATGGTCTAGCTACGTTCAAGCAACCACAAATATGCATTTCAAGTCACCTGTTATATGGCTACAGAGGTCTGGTATAAACTGCTCTGTTTTACTAATGCACCACACCCTTCGTATGGTACATTAAATGTATACAAGCGGGCCCTATGTTAGCCAGGTTCTCTATCACCGATAGTCAGCCTGACCAAGTTTAAATTAAATGAAAGATAGGTCTTTAGGCTACTGCCCAAACCTGTTTCCTTGCATACTGCACGTGTTTTCATTAGGATACAGCTGTAGCTCCTGATTTTGTACCATTTGCTGCAAAATAAATGATTTGCCTTAATTAAATCAATGTTACAATGTTTTCATTCAAAGAGGAGAGTTATACAAACCTTAACGGGAAATACTCATAAAATGTATTTAATACCATTACTTAATAGCATTCAACACCTTGCAATCTCATGGTTTCCAGTTTATACTAGCCATTCCCTGGTCTGTAGTTAAGTTATGGAAAAGCTTACTGGAGAGAAAATGAACCCTTAGCACTTACTGTAGGGCTATTTAGACTATGGAAAGAGTTCATGTTTAATATTTACACAGACTGTGTCACAGACTAATTAACATCAAGGTTGATTTATAAGCTGTAAAAACACACCCAAAACCCCCCAAAAACATGCATTTGTTTTGTATTGCTTCTACTGTGTCTCATTAACCCTCCAAGTGCTCAAATTGGTTTTATGATCCGATGTTGTCTGAATTTCCAATCAACTCACACTTAAGAGTTTATTCAAGAAATGTGTGTTTACTATACTGTAATGTTGAATTACAAACAAGAGAACATGAAAAGGAAAAAAAAAAAACCTTTTCTGAAAACATATCCGTTAAATAATATCTATAACATGTTTTATATGTTGCTTCTTAATGTTTCACTTTTATAAAAGATAAACCTTCCTCTCCTCCACTGTTAACATTGCCACATTACATGACATTTACTGTACAGTATGTAGAACAGATTCATATGCTGGTGCAAATCCTCACTTTCAGCATTAGCTTTTGGTCTATATATTAACCCTTCACAGCGCTCAAAAACTCTACAACACCAACTTAAAATACATTGATTTCCTTTATCCTGGTGTCTTGCCAGCCACTACAGGATCTACATGGATCTCCCTGCTGCTGCTGTCTGCCCTTTGCATTTGGTCTGATCTCAATACTGGCATGGTGTGCACCTGTCTTCTAAGGCTTGCTTCCCATCCTTCATGGCTCACATATTGTAGTTATAATAAGTAATTGCAAGGAATCTGCTCAGCCAGAAAGAACAACGAGTTCCTTGTTTGAAACAGTGAAAACTGCCAGCCAGCACTTGCCAGTAAGCATCCTAAAGGCGTGCTGCTCTGTATGTAAGTGTGCAATATTTAGCATCCTAAAGGCGTGCTGCTCTGTATGTAAGTGTGCAATATTTAGCATCCTAAAGGCATGCTGCTCTGTATGTAAGTGTGCAATATTTAGCATCCTAAAGGCGTGCTGCTCTGTATGTAAGTGTGCAATATTTAGCATCCTAAAGGCATGCTGCTCTGTATGTAAGTGTGCAATATTTAGCATCCTAAAGGCGTGCTGCTCTGTATGTAAGTGTGCAATATTTAGCATCCTAAAGGCGTGCCACCCTGTATGTAAGTGTTCAATATTTAGCATCCTAAAGGCGTGCTGCTCTGTATGTAAGTGTGCAATATTTAGCATCCTAAAGGCGTTCCACTCTGTATGTAAGTGTGCAATATTTAGCATCCTAAAGGCGTGTCACCCTGTATGTAAGTGTTCAATATTTAGCATCCTAAAGGCGTGCCACTCTGTATGTAAGTGTGCAATATTTAGCATCCTAAAGGCGTTCCACTCTGTATGTAAGTGTTCAATATTTAGCATCCTAAAGGCGTGCTGCTCTGTATGTAAGTGTGCAATATTTAGCATCCTAAAGGCGTGCCACCCTGTATGTAAGTGTGCAATATTTTTGTATGCAAAGTGCAATATCTGTGTCTGTATTTATATTATATCCACTCATATTGAACAGTCAATAGTGCAACATTTAGAATTATTATAAGAAATGTCATAAATTCAATGGCAAAAAACCCATAAAGTGTAAGTTAGGAAAGCTGTTTTGGGATATCCTATAAACCTGCTGCAATGAATTGCAATAGGGAATTAAAACAAAGCTATGTCATGCCTTGAGCAGGGTTAAGGATTACACCATTTCATGGAACTGTTTGCCAGTGGTACCACAAGCACCAAACACTGTGAAAATGACATGGTCAGTTGAGCATGTTATTTTAATAAAATAATACTGTAGAACATATGTATACCTTTCTTCTACATTCTGCCAATTTGTGAACATAGTTTCCTAGTGATACTTCTTTGTTACTGTCCACAATTTACATTGAACAGCACACAGAGACATGCCATAAAAGTCCAAATGGGCATCCATAGAGGTGAAACTGGGACCATAAATTGTTACTAATTGAACAGGCTTGACAGAAATTAGACCCCGTCAAAGACACAATATAGGGACCAGTAAAAAGCCATGAAACCTCTTGATTCAGCATGACCAAATGAAATGGATGTTTTTCTAGGTTGGAAATATCCTTTTCTGTTATGTAAAACCATGCCAGCTGTGTGCAGTACATGAGAAACTTAATCCTATCCATTGTTTTTCACAAGCACACTGGCATTCTTGTAATGCCAACAAAAAAAATATAATGTAGACATTAAAGATAACATCATAATGGGTAATGTGGCTGTGTCTGGGAACTGAAGTATTTAACATTTCAATGTGTCTGTGTTTATAAATGTGTCTTATGTAACTTGCTTTACCTGGTTAGCATGCCTCCGCCCCACAAACACACTTTATGGTTGAATAAAAAGGGTGTGTTTCAGTTTCTTCCGATTTCTTTACCTCCATTCAGTTTGTTTTAAGGTGGTTTGAGACTAAGCCCTTTCTTGTGGTTCAGTAGCCAGCCTAGACCAATTGAATTAACGTAACCTCATGCATTTAAATAGAGACCTTTGTCAATTAAAAATACAGCCTCAATCCTTTTGTCTTCTTTTCATGCACTTCTTTATTCTCGCTTCTATAACTTTCCCTACAAAAACAGTTGACCTTTTCTTTAAGGGCCAGCAGTCTATTCATATTTTTCTCAATGTACTAACTGAATAGACATTAAAAATAGCTATGTATTGTGTGCTCCTCTGTTTACCCTCAGCTTGCTCTTGCTCTGTTTAATCACATTATTTGCCTGTGACTGCTGGGAATTCTTGGCTGGGGAGTAGAATAGAATTCAGACTAGCTTGGCTTTGCTCACCCTGTTGCAATTAACAGCTTTCCTTCCAGTTGAAGATGTATTTTGCGTGCGAGTTCACTGTGCACACCTGTTACAGTTGTGGAAATGTTGCTGTTAAACCAATGCAGACAGTCATTAACTGCTTTAGTTCCATGTTGTAAAGTGCTGTGAAAGTAACTGTATGCTCTTGTACTCTTTTTACAGCAAGCGGTGCTTAGTGCAACGCTCAGGGTCAAACGTCTTTGTGCCAAAAAAGCAGGGGCTTTAGCACAAAGATAAGAGATTTGGGGAAAGTGAACTGTCTGAAATTCAGCAGCGAGGTTTGTAATTCGTGAGTTTAAAATAAAAAAACACACTTTCTACTGTAACATTTAAAATTTTTTTAGCATGAGCCTTCATCTTATCCTCTAGTTAGGGGTAATGAACCTGTAAAAAATAATAAAAATAAATAAATAAATAAAAGGGAAAAAAATTACACACTTATGGTACATCGATGATGTTCTGGGTCAATTTGACCCAGTAGCTAAAGTGAATAGGGTTTGTTGTGTTCTTGCACAAAATAAACTTCTCTGTTGTTCTCTCTCTCACGCCTCATCCCCCTTCATCTCTCTCCCTCATAGCTGCACACTCACTCACACAGGCACGTGTGTATGCACAAACACACTCATTTTTATCATATTGCCAGGAGCACACACAGTTTCCCGCGGGAACTACAGAGCTCAAACTTAAGGGAACTAACTTTTTGCTGTTGGGGGAGACACACTGTTCTATTTCTGTGGGAAATGGAACCTCTCTCTCTCTCTCTCTCTCTCTCATCCACTCGTAGATGCAACACTATTCTACACAAATAAAAATATTATGACTAAATTATGAGGTTTCCTGCGAGAACTGTGGAACTCAAACTTGCGGGAACACAATCTGTTCCCTGTAGGGAGAGGGGCGATACTGATAAAAGGGTCCCACATAGGGTCCTACCCAACCTTCAATCTCTCTGTACAGCAGAACTGTATGTTCTCTCTTGAAATATGAGCAAAAGACTTTGTCAGTGGGGTGCTAGAAAGCCTCTTTGATAGTGACAATGAGATTGAAGAAGAGGTGCCTGAGAATGAAGACAATGCAGAAGTGAACTCTGACCATGAGGACTCATCCTCTGATGAAGAGGAAACTTCCTCACAGACTGAAAGTGAAGTTTTCATCTCAAAGAATGGAAACATTGAATGGGGTAAGTGGGTGGAGTGCTTACCACTCATGTTCAATCCTGGGCTTAATGTCACTGTGGATGAAAGACTGGTTCCTTTCAGAGGCTGCTGTCCCTTTATGACAGTACATACTGAGCAAGCCAGCAAAATATGGAATAAAAATATGGATGGCATGTGATGTCCAATCCAGCTACGCCTGGAATATGCAGGTGTACACAGGGAAACCACCTGGAGGAGCCCCAGAGAAGAACCAAGGAATACGGGTATTGGACATGACCCAAGGTCTAAAAGGTCACAACATCACATGTGACAATTTCTTTACCTCCTACAACCTTGGACAGGAGCTTCTCAAGAGGAAACTGACCATGGTGGGGACTGTCAGAAAGAACAAGCCAGACCTTCCCAGGGAACTGCTGGCAATGCAAAACAGAGCCCCTCTCACCTTCATGTTCGCCTTCACAGACACCATGACAACTGTATCATACTCGCCAAGAATGTGGTCCTGATAAGCACAATGCACAATGACGCTGCAGTGAGCACCAGAGAGGACAAGAAACCAACCGTGATTCTGGACTACAATGCCACCAAGGGAGGAGTGGACAATCTGGACAAAGTGACAGGCACATACAGCTGCAAGAGAAAGACAGTCCATTGCTTGCTGGTCGTCTTCTACAACATCATTGATGTCTCTGCGTACAATGCATTTGTGCTCTGGACTGAAATGGACCCTGGCTGGCACAGTGGGAATCTTTCCCGGAGGAGGCTTTTCTTTGCGGAGCTGGAAAAGGCTCTTGTGAACCCCCACATCCAGAGAAGAAAGTTCCCTCTAAGAGCCCCAGCCACTGCAACGACTGTTGAGAGGGTTCAAGCCGAGGGATCCGGTCCACCTGTGCCTGAGGTTCCAGCTGGGAGCACAAAAGATGCCATATCTGTCCCTGGAAGAAGGACACCAAGACCGCCACACAATGTTGCAAATGCAAGAAGTTAATCTGCAGGTCACACACACACTGCCCTTCATGTTCTGTGTGAATATGATGTGAATAAATACATACCTGCATGACGATATGGTTGCATTGTTCATGTGACATTGTGTATGGATTTAAACATTTTTGTTCTTGTTCATGTCATGTTGCAATTATCTTTGACTAAAATTAAGTATTGTTTTTGAAAAATATACGTTTGACGGTTTTGACTTGAATAAACTGTATGGGTCAATTTGACCTGGAACATAACAGACGTTCTCTTTCAATTCAAAAGTAGCCATCAACTAATGGGTATTGCCATCAGGTGATAGGATTATGCTGAGCTTAATATAAAAGCTGCCTTTAGGCCTCTGTAGCTCTGATGTCAGCACCCCGCCCCTCGGGTGCTGAATGACTATGCAGAGTATAGGAAGCCTAGCCTCTTTTTCTTTCAACTGCTGATCGGGATTGAGTGTAATCTATTTGTTGTTGTACAACACTCTGATTATTAAAAAAAATAAGAAAATAAAATTCAGTGTTTGTACCCTCTGTTGCCTTAATTGTGCACGGCAAGCTGGCGGCTGCCCCTTCCCTGGGTTTATCTCACTGAAAACCTAGTTGAGTGCGGACTGCAATTCACCGGGCTCGGTTGAATTTTGCACCCACCTTTAGCTCTCATATTCAACCTGCCGGCTGGCACTGCCCCTTAAGCACTTGGCTGAGTCACTTATTCGAGCTTTCTCGCTCTTTTTAGCTTGCTGACTCTTTGAGTCTGTCTCGCTTACTATTATTATTTATTACTTTGAGAGCTTTTTGTTATTACATGTATATTTTATTACTTGTACTAACCTTTGCCTTTTTCTTTCTTTCAGAGAGAAACACGAGGTGTGTGTGTGTGTGTGTTGGCCCTGGGCCAGATGGAACACTACAACAGCGGTCTCTTTAGATCATAGCCTGCTAGACATTCAGCAGCGGTCTTTATTACACCATAGCCTGCTCCAGACACCAGCTGTACACAGATTTTTTTCCCTGTGTGTTGGCTTAGATCTCCCGATCTAAATTTTAATCAGGTTTTCTGAGGGATTATTCCCCAAGTGTGTCTCACCACACCCTCACAGCGACACACGCACCCATGCACATCCATGCCCGTGCATCCTGTGCATACAATGCACATCCGTGTACCCATGCACACCTGTGCTCCACGCACACTGGTGCCCGTGCACCCCGTGCCTATCCGTGCCCGTGCAAACCCATGCATTGTACATCCGTGCCCGTGCACGCCATGCATACAGTGTACATCCGTGCACCCCGTGCACATCTGTGCCCGTGCACCCCGTGCATACCCGTGCACACCCTTGCACTTCCGTGTAGCCACGCACTTCCGTGCAGCTGTGCCCCGTGCACACTGTGCACACATGTGCCCGTGCACATCCGTGCCCGTGTACTCCATGCCAGTGCACATCCGTGCCTGTGCACCCCGTGCACACCCATGCTCTTGCACATCCGTGCCATGCACCCTGTGCACACCCGTGCTCCGCGCCCACCCGTGCCCATGCACCCCAATTTACAGTATAATAGTAAATCTCGAAAAACTACTCACTTCTAAATCTTTTGTAGTCATTTTTGTATTACTTTAGTATAAATTCGCCCGTTTTCTCATTGGAAATAGTAATATTTTTAAATTTACCTGTCCTGCAAAAGCAAAGTTTGTGGGGAATAATAGACATTTTCTAGACTTTTGAGGCATAAGCAATTAGGAAATAACACTTACTACCCAGGAACAAAAATTGTGTTACACAGTGTTACCATGCAGTTCTGTCCCTGTCCTGTTTGCTATTCCCATTTCCAAAACAAGGATTTAACGGATTCAAAATGAAAGGGGAGGAATAGAGCCGCTGCCTCATTTGCATAGAATTAATGATGTTTACATATGCAAAGCAGCATGTTAAACACAGATAATGAGCTGCCATACATTAATGAGCTATTCACGAAGGTGTGGCGAGGATTTTGTGCAGGCAAAAATGACCCAAAAATTCCACCAACTGACTGTTACCACAAAGCGGAAGCTGTGTTTCAACAAATAATTATAAAAAAATTATAAAAAAATACCAATTTGAAACTGCAGACACTGTCCTGCACTGCCATAACGTGTTAATGTGACAGTGATGTATTTGGGCTATTTGTAAGTACACTAAGAAAATATGCTGAAATGCTGAAATATGCTCAATTTAAAATAATATTTATATCTAAGCCTCCTACTACAACGCATCAGCATGGTTTGTTTTGTACTATATTACATATAGGATAGACTAAAAAAAAAAGCCTGCTAGGTATTCATTTGATTTTACTGCTGTACTGTTTAAGCCTATTGTACATATCTATATTTTTACATAATGTAATGTGTACAGAGAACACACTAATGTTATTTTAATATGCCCTTTTTCATATTGCTTCATGGTGTATTAGTACCCTTTAATTTGATCAAAATACTCTAACTTTATTGTAATTGTGGATGGCAATATTGTTTCTGGCTGCCAAAGTAATTGTTAGTATTATTATTTGTTTATTTAGCAGACACCTTTATCCAAGGCGCCTTAGAGACTAGGGTGTGTGAACTATACATCAGCTGCAGAGTCACTTACAACAATGTCTCACCTGAAAGACGGAGCACAAGGAGATTATGTGACTTGCTATATTTAACCAGGTGGCCCTTCCATGAGATGTAATGAACATGCAATTTAGATTCCTGCCATCTCTGTTCTAGTTTACTACCCTATATTTCATCTGACGAGTCGTATCACTGAACCACGGTGAGCTTTTTTGTAAAAGACACTCCCTGAGTTTTGGTTGTTGCTACAGTATCTAAGATACCAGTCAGGGAGGTGTTGTAGGTATTAACCAGCTCATCTACTGATGAGGACTCAGAGAGCGGTAATGAGATCAATACATCAGAAAGCTTAACAGCAGCTGAAGAATTAATTACCCGGGATTTAAATGTACCGCCAGAGTCATTGTAGATACTGGCAGATTCACCTCAAAAAGAATGGCAAGATGATCAGAAATAGTGACATCTAGGATTATAATGTTTTTAACAGCTAAACCACAAGAAATTACCAGATCTAAAATATGGCCACGATTATGCTTAGGACCTTTGACATGCAGGATATAATCGAAGGAATCCAGTAGCCTCAAAAATTCCAAAGAGTTAGATTCAGAATCAATGTCAACATGAAGGTTAAAATCACCCAATACATCCCCTATATTTGAATATAGAGGGGTGGCTAAGCGTTGTATCATATGTGATACAGAAATGACATTACAGGGTTAATGTTTGCTTATATCCCTTTCTTTCTGTTAAACTGCATTGCCATCAAACAAGATGTTTGGAATTCAGCTTGCTCGTGTTTTGGCAAGTATTTGTGGATTGCTTTCTTTCATTAATTCTTTGATGTACAGTATAAGCTTTGGCAGCATTTCCTGTATGTTTCCTATTGTTACATTTCCTATTGTAGGTTAAGCCTGTTTTATTGTCTTGAAGTTTTAATGTTTACTTATAACCTTTAAGCATTGCTTTCTGTGGTTTTACTGTGTCTGACACACTCACAGGTCTGAAATGCTATAATATTACAGACAGAGGCTTATCTGAACATTTATAACACACATGCGCACATAAGCAAAGTTTGGAAAAATCAACACACTTGAAGCAGATCAAAGATGATAAATATTGTTTGATTGTCTTGAATAGTAGTTTTTCCTGTTGTTTAATTCAAAGTCAAATAATTTAGAAATACTAAAACTAACTAAAATAAAAATAACAAACATTTGGATTAGTCTTCATAAAAGACTTCTCGTAGAAATGTTTATCATTGAATTTGAGTTTTTTTAAAGTTGAAATAATGTACTGTAAAAAAATTAATACATGATGGTTAGGGCATCTGATTTTCGGGTGAAATTATTTTCCAAATTCTGGTGAGTGCTTTTTTAAGAATTGCGTAGAATTATTTAATAAAAAAATCGGGTGAAATCAGAGAAAGAATAAATATTCAGGTAGAAATCGGGATTTATTTAGAAAGAAATAAACAAATGCATAAGCACAAAGTGTTGACAACAAAGCTGTCCAACAGTTTAAATCCCCAGCGTATGTATATTTCCACACATTGGGGTATGCAAACTTTTGACAACATCTATCTCTCTCCACTGTCTCTCTTTCTCTCTCTCTCATACACACACATACTGTAAATGGAGGCATTTCTCTGTTCCAGTCAAGTTTTATTGATTGTGGTAGTGGAGTTGCAAGTATAATTGCACACAGAAGATACAAGAAAACGAAACAGCATTACTCCATGTTATTTTACGAAGAGAAACGAGCGACTGTTGCATCTAAATGCTCTTGGCTTAAACACACACTCATAAAACAAATAACTGGGAAGAAAAGTGTGCAAAAAAAGCAAAAACCTTAAAGCTATATTGCTGTCATTTTGAAAATCTTTTCTAACATATATTATATATATATATGTATTTATATAATTTACCTAGATTAGATAATCTATATGATTTACCGATATAGAAAAATGCTGGCTTTTTACACCGAAGAATCTGTATATATATATATATATATATATATATATATATATATATATATATATATATATATATATATATATATATATATATATATATATATATTACACTAAGAAGCCACATTTTTCTAATCGGTAAATCAGCCTACTGTAATTGGCACCAGTTCTGCTCTGTTGCATTTGAATCACAGATAACTGCACATGTGTTTATTAACATACAGTACGTGCCTATTTGGGGAGTTTTCGGGTTTAACCCAAGTGCAGAAAAAAAGCATTCGGGGGAGAAATCAGAAAAAAGCATTTGGGGGGAGAAATCAGGTTCAATCAGATGCCCTTACGATGGCGAAGAGTAGAAAACAAAGACAAGAGTAAGATGCCAGTAGCTTGCTGGGCATGCTGAAGCAGATGACAGCTTAATTGATTTCATGCAAACAGTCATAACAACTCAGCAAAGGTGAGAAAGGGTCAGCAATGGTCACTTGCTAGAGAGAATGAGTGTTTGATGTTAGTTTGTCATGCTTATCAATAGGGCTGTACTGTTTACAAGCAAGTATCCTGAGAAAAAGGACTGTGAAGCCTCAGTCAGTTCTCCACCTTCCCAACTCTGCCTGTTTAGATGGGTTGATTGATGAAAGGACAGATGGCCCAATTGACACCCACGTTACATTTCTCATCAATGATTATTGTGTTTACCTAAAGGCTCTTGGTACTAGATTCCTGGTGGTCTGTATCATGTTCATAGCACAACATTCAACCAGCCCATCAAAAGGTTGTCAAGTCATTATTGGTAGCACCCCCCTCCCCCAAGGGCAGGGGATGTTGCCTTTGAATTTGAGTCTAAAATTAGATGAGGTATTTCTTCTGATTTTCTTAGAAAATAATGTATTGACATTTTCTGGTGTACCTGATTTAATTCCTCACCATGCAGCTAAGAGATGTTATTTGTAAGGTAAATAGTGTAATGCTTTGATGATAGATACTCCCTACTGAATCATATCCGTACTGTAGTTAATCCATGAAAATGCAAGGACAAATAATCAACAAGCCTTTACTCATGAGTGGAGGGAAGTGTGATCAATCACTGAAGACCAATATGTATTTTGTAAATACACAAGGCCAGTTGTAAGGGCAATGCTGAATGTTTAGACAGATGAAAGAGAACAGCTGAAATAAGGCAGGACAGAAGCTGATTTAATGCAGCTGCATATCTTGCATATGATACCATTCAGTGTGTATCAGGTTTCCTAAGTATAGGTTTTTAATTCAAGAAATGTTTTACAAAAAGGGAAGCATTGATGGATACATTTAGGCACATATATTTTCCTTAAAGTAACAAAACTTACATGATATATGTTAAATGTAAAAATAAAAAGTGAAAATCTCTAAATTGTTAAAAAAAACTAATTTAAGCTATTAGAACCCACTGAATTGTGGTTTGTCCTTGACTTTAATGTGTTTAGATACCAATCAAAAGCAATACAATACAATACAATAACATCTAGAATGGTTTGAATTATGCTAACGTAAAAATTACAAATGAGTTTATAAGAATTGAAACATAACTTTATAACTTTAAAACGTTAATGGGCTTTTCATGGAAACATTTATTTTGGAGTTTTGGACATTTCGTTCAGCCTTCTGGAAATAAAATGTGTTCAGTCAGGACAATCTTGTGCTAAATAACCGTCTTTATTATTATACACAAATCTTACAGAAACATTGAACCCAACCAATGGGTGAAGAAAAATAAGGTGTAGAATACAAATAGTTGGAGCAGAGCCTCATCCTTCAGAGCATCTCGGTGCTGCCTGCAACGAGGCTGGGAGTGAGGTGGTGGCGGTGGTGGTTGGGGAGGAGGTGGTAATTTAAAGCACGGTAAGACTGAGATTGCAAAGTAGGTTTTTATAACTAATAGGTTGATGGTAACTTGCTGGTATGGCATGTAGACTGACCAATGAATAAATGTGATGTACTAGGAACTATTAATGATGCTATAGATTTCCTGCATGAAAACCTTGCAAGCTATATATTCTCAAGAAACTCTTGTCATTTTAGACATCAATTAACAAGGCCTCTCATTGCTGTGTCAGAGTTTATCTGGCTTGATTATCTCCGGCTGCATTGATACTGATGGGATATGAAATAACACTCTTCTGTGTCTAGGAGAAATACTTTCTCCCATTCTTTCACCAAGATCCAAAACAAAAAGTAGCTTGTGGTTTTCTGATGCATGATTTATTGAGTATGACATTCTCAGCATAGAAGTGGTGACCCAGTGATTGGAGCCTGGCCTCATGGGTTTAAAGTCTCATGCCCTCTTCGGAGCAGGAGTCAAACATCTAGCAAAGTAGTTTGATTAACTCACATCAGCCAGCTTCTGTTTACAAATTTGAGGATCAAATGTGGACTGAGCACAGTTCACTGGAGGCAGACATGATTAAAATGGACTTTTAGGAACTCTTAACAGGTTTGCCAATGGCAAAAGACCATCAATTACCAGCTACAGTTCAATAACAACCAGGTTTGCTTTCCTAGAAATCCTGTGAATAACTATTGAACCAAGTTGTGATTCTATTTTACATAGATATTGTACAGTATGAATAACTCTTAAACCAGAATTCCACATTCTGCATTTTGTATATTTACCCTAAAATGAGAAGCTTGCAGGCTAAAATTATCTACATAAACCCTCCGCAGTGACTGAAAGACTAATGCCTGGCTTGGTTGTAAAGCTGGTTTAAGTGAACACAAGACTCTAGCTGTCCTGTTTTGAACACTGTTGTCTCCCACATGTAATGATGAACAAGTACTTTATATATACATACCTGGCTTGATAAAAAACAAATCAAATGACTGGATCTCAAAGACTATGTGAAGATTTTGTAGTGGGATTAACTGGAAAGAAACTAAAAAGGGCATACTTTCGATATGTGTGGAGAGCAGAATTCCTGTTTATTCCCGCCTGAAAAAAATCAACTTTGTCATCTACAAGTAATAAACTCATGAAAATAAAATTGTATTTTACCCATCATAGACTAACAGGATTTTGAGCAGTGGTGATATCAATGTGTAATTATTCTTTGAAAATGCTGTGCTAGTTGAAATGCTTTCTGCTTATTAAAAAAAAAAAAAAAATGTACTCCAGTCTTTAATCAATTCTTTAAATAATCTTTGAACATATAGCCTAAGGTGTATTAATGGCCTATATTATGGTTCGTACAGTTCTAGGTGTAAAGAAGAAACGTCATTGGGTCAAATGGTAGTGTAGGAAATCGCCTTTCATTCAACACAAACTCTGTTTTGACACCAAATCCACCCACATCACCCCATTATAAACATCTGTAACCAATGTTTTAACTGTGAGACAAGCATAACCACGTGTCCAAACTGTTCACTCTTCTTGGTAACAGGACATGTACCTGCACATTCTGGGATATGGGTTAATATGGAGACGTCTCATGCTACATGCTGGCACATTGCATTGTTTCTCCCTAACTCCTAACCTGGATATCTACTGTACCTACAGTCCTCCCTCATATCATGCTTTAGTCTGAAGCCCCAGTTTAGACACTTTTCTCTATGTGTTATATACCCATAATGAGAATGGCTTTGCCAACATTTTTGCTAAGTAGCCCTACATGAATTCCATTGTACAGCCAGGCATAGTGTTGTAGATCAAGCAGATATTTTAATCAACAATGAACAGTTGTTCGGTTCTTACAGAGCTTGTCAATAAAAACAGCAGACATGCCCTCCAGCTACTAATTCAGTGTTACACTAAAGTCTCTTCTTACAGGCCTCCAGCAAAGACAAGTTCCTCTGACCTTTGTAGCCAATAGAAGACATTGCCCATGTGACCCGGATCCAGTGCCCCAGATGTCTTGAACAGAACGATGAAGGAAAAGGGCAAAGCCGTCTATCAGCAGCAGCAGATTAAGGGCCAGACCAAATCAAACCCTGATTGCTCTTGCGAAAGCTTGTTTATGCGACAATATTGCTAGTTTCCATATCACATTTTCTTTAACCCGAAACCAAAACTAGCCATGTCCAATCCGCGAAAGGGGCGGAGACGGATGTCGCTTGTTTGGGAAGCAAAAGTAGGAAGGCACAAAACAGGATCTGTTGACCAATCACAGCTTGTGTTCCAGACCTTCCAAAAGAGGCGGAAACAGGAAGAATGCTCCCGAAAACAAACAGAGGTTGTTTTTCTGATGTGTGCTTTTCCTAGGAAGTTTTCTGGAGTTTTGTTTGTTAATGAGTTTGTATTTGAAAGTTGTTTACAAGATTATTTGTGTTTTGTACAATTGAACGGGCTGTTTTGTAGATGTTTATTATTGTATAGGTTATATACATGTACAAGGAGCTAATGAGAACAAAACCAACACATGAATACATATTCTTCTGCAATCAGAATCAAGTGGCGATATTGTAAAGCTAGCATAACCTACAATATGACCTTTGTTCATGTGTTGTTGATGTTATTAGTAGTATCAGTAGTGTGGCTAAAGCATTTATCCAACAAGGCACCTTACATACAACACTTGAGAATGAATATGTAGTACACCAGGCTGTAACAATACAAGCAACCTGGTTTGGGGTCCATTCCTATTGTCCATTTCCACTTTGGTTTTATAAGCAAATTCAATTCTAACACATACTATTCCACACAGTTACAAACAACTCCAATACAGCAGAGGGTTAGTTTACTTATAAGTAGGAGTTTGAACAAAAATAAATAAAACTGGAATTGACCCCAACCCTGCAAGCAACTGCATTTTAACTGTAAATGGTTGCATTTCCAGAAAATCACTGAAACTATTTAATTTGCAAACAGTATTTTTTTTACAAACATTGATATTTACTGTAATGTGTTTTTTAAAAAAGGGAAATAACAAAATAAACATTTAAGGGAAATAAGAACAAAATAAATGTGAATGCAGTAAAAAGGTTGACTTACAAGTTTTATAATCACTGACTCAAAGCTGCTGTTTAAAATTGGCATTCATTCATTTTACCTTTACACTACCATCTTAAATCTGAAACGTTGCACCTGCCTACTACTTGTGTCTCTCCAGTCAGTCCAGGTCATATGCTATCCAGCAGAACATATTGTAAGCCTTTAAATGTCAAGGTACACACTTAGTTGTCTAACGTGAGGCATTTGTAATCAGTCTGCACTGGGATTCCCCAAAAAGACATCAGAGCACCTATTATCTGGTCTCCAGTCAAACAGTTGTAATCAACCTCGATTCAGCGATTCAGAGACTGCCACTTTAAACTACAAACACCCCCCTTGTGAATGAACCCCTGGGTATAAATCCCAGTCACTGAATCACAATGTGACATTGGGCAAGTCACTTGGTCTCTGAATGCTTCAGTCCTGCCCTGTTGTAAAACAGGGTAGAAGCAGAATCAAACTGAAATGTAGCTGCTGCACCTCTTTAGCCACTTCTGTGTAAATCATTTCTGTAAAGGAAAGTCATGGAGACCATGAAAAGGAAACGTTTGCATTTCATTGCTCTCCAGGTTCTACTGACCCAGCACTAATCACCAACAGAAACACCAGCCTATAAATTGTTATGCCTGGCTCCGTCACTTATTTATGTTCCACGGTTAATGGCTCGTTTTAGTACATAATTAAATAACAATGCGACTGAAACAACAGTTGTTCAGAAACACCAACAACAATGCCAAGAGTGCTTGGACCAGCTTCAGACATCGGGTGAAAACGGATGCCTACTCTGCAACCTGTGGGCAGTCACCCCTGCCCTTGAATCTCAAAGGTCAGCACAACAAACTGAACACAATGAATACATTCACATATAGAGGGTCTTCAGAATCTGGTGAATATGTGTAAAATTTGTGTAAACTCAGCAGTTAAGGATTATACTCAAATGCAATCTGAACGGTCTATAGCAGTCTATGGTAAAGGTTTCCAAAGGCAGTCCTCATGTTTGTTATTTAAAGTGTGACAGATGGAAACGATCAGTGCATAAGGGGCCACATGTTGAATGAAAACACCTAAATGTAGCTTTGTTTATAGTATAATCAAGAAATACATTAATAATAATATGCAATGTACAATAGCCGTTACATAACGGTATAGTTCTCTTGATAACCGTGCAGAAGTGATTAGACCATGTGATTGTACAGCCATGTTTGTTATTTCTTTGTTTGAAAAAAATATTTGAGCATAAATGAACAAATAAAATGAGGTATTCTTGAGATCACAACCCTCTGGCATCTTGTGCCTCCCTCAGTGGAAGCCTCCCCACAAAACAGCGGCTGAATGTACTGTTTCTGATAAATATGTGTGGTTGTGTTATTTATATAAGAACGCCAACCATATAATGCAACAAAAGAAGTGTTCTTTAAAAAATGAACTCATTTACTGTTGGCTTTGTGATGCACGCTTCATCATATTGAACCCTTCTGATCTCATTCTTGTTCAAGGGAAAGTGACAGAAATGCTTCAGGATGTTTTCTTTATTGAAAACAAATTCAGGCAACTGAGCTGCACATACATGTACAATGAGCCAGCTCAGAAGTCTATAATTAACCTAATTAAATCATAGTGCTGCCCTTGCTTACTTGTCTCTATCAGAGTTTTCAGGAATTGACAGGTAGGGCATAGAATGCATTTAAACCCGATTCAATCTGACTGGTTCACTCACAATGAGGTGTAAAGTTAATTATGTGTGATACAACTAATAGTTGCCTGTCACACACTGTAAAGTTTGATCATGTGCATGGCCTGTCACTGTACAATGACAAGATAATCTTCTTTTAAAAAGGAGCACCCAACACTTTGAAATGAAAATGAATATTTCAAAAGAATTTTGCAAAGCTCGAGAGACAGATGCACCTAACACCTACAGACAGCTAAGTAGTTAGCTCATTTTAACATAAGGCTCACAATATACCTGAACTTGGCTTTTTTAAATTGAAATATAGTATTTATTATCTGATATTGATTCAGTACAGCAATGTATCCTTACCAAACATTCTTCAATGTCAATACAGTGATTCTGTACTAAAGTTACAATTATATTATTTGAAAAGGTATGATTATATTTTGACACATGGTACAGTACCATGGTACAATATTTGTTTAAATCTATTGTGTTGCCATTGCTGGAAATCATGTGGTTCTTCAGGGCATGCTGGTATTTTAACAGTACTGTATCCCAGTGGTATTTTAACAGTACTGTATCCCAGTGGTATTTGTATTCCAATGGTATTTTAACAGTACTGTATCCCAGTGGTATTTGTATCCCAGTGGTATTTTAACAGTACTGTATCCCAGTGGTATTTGTATTCCAGTGGTATTTTAACAGTACTGTATCCCAGTGGTATTTTAACAGTACTGTATCCCAGTGGTATTTGTATCCCAGTGGTATTTTAACAGTACTGTATCCCAGTGCTATTTTAACAGTACTGTATCCCAGTGGTATTTTAAAAGTATTGTATCCCAGTGGTATTTCAGCAAATTTTATATCTGTGCTTTGGAGCGAAGTAGACCCTTAGGCACTTACCAGGATAGAGCTTTATCAATCTCAGACATGATTGGGATAATATTTCCTTTGGGATATGAAAAGAGGGGTTTCCAGAAAACATCTGTCCCAGAGCATATGTGTCCGATTTCTTTCAATGGGAATGTTTACACAGTTAAAAACAGAAAACCAATTGTTTGCTTTCAGTATTATCTGTAAACTTTATCTAGATAAACTCATACCAGATACATTTGCTGCAACCTATATCATCACATCAGATATAATGAATTCAGCAAATTGATTTTCATATCGTTTGAAGAATATTGAAAGTGCATGTGTGTTTCAGCACAAAGAAGGTTAAGAACCAACCAAATTGGAAATGAAAAGATATGAAGAATTTTGTTTTTCTTGGTATATTATCATATTATAAATCTGTATATACTTAAGAGATACTTAATCATTAACCATCTTTCTAAAGACCTGGGTCGTTAGTGTGCAGTGCCTCGTTGCAAAACTCGCTTCAGTTTCCATTAGACAAGAAGTCATTTTGGCTTTGCAGAACAGTTTATTCTGTAAACAAAGATTTGGTCTCTGGAAGGGCATTGGTCTCTGTTTCTGTAAACATAGGGAAGGAAAAATAGGTACATTAAAATAAGTACAAGTTCCCATTCCGTAACAAACTAAGTGCATCTAATTGCACAGTTAGTTATTCTTATACAATGTGACAATAAGAATATTGTACATTTCCAATCGTTCCTCTGGTGCACTGATTTAAAAAAAAAAATGATGAAGTCTAAAGTTATAGAAATAATTAAAAAACAAAACATAAAATACTAACTAAAAATAATAACTTAGTGTCTGGTTTCCCTTTGTCAGAAAACATCATACATTTACTATGAAGTGGGCAATTGGCATGTTTTCATTTTCAAATAACAATGACAGTAAGATGAAAACAAATCCATAATGCCATTGGGTTTAAAATAAAGCCTACAGAGGTTTTATTCTTTATTAGACCTCACTTCCTTTTCCATGTGTTTTATGTATCTGAAACAAAAACACATTGGAAATGTAAAAAAATGTCAAGTTAGCAAAAATGCCCAGCCACTTCAAATAGAGATATCAAAAACACAAGCTAAGTTAGTAGAAACAATTGGGGCAACCTTGTGTTTTTCATGCGTTTGTTCTGCTTTTATTGTGCCTGAAAAACACAAGCCAAGTTTAGACCAATGCCCTTCCAGAGACCAAATCTTTATTCTAGATTATTCAGTGATACACCCTGGAAAAGGAAGAGGATGCAGCGCCTGGCTGCAGTGATACACCCTGGAAAAGGAAGAGGATGCAGCGCGTGGCTGCAGTGATACACCCTGGAAAAGGAAGAGGATGCAGTGCCTGGCTGCAGTGATACACCCTGGAAAAGGAAGAGGATGCAGCGCCTGGCTGCAGTGATACACCCTGGAAAAGGAAGAGGATGCAGCGCGTGGCTGCAGTGATACACCCTGGAAAAGGAAGAGGGTGCAGCGTGTGGCTGCAGTGATACACCCTGGAAAAGGAAGAGGATGCAGCGCCTGGCTGCAGTGATACACCCTGGAAAAGGAAGAGGATGCAGCGCGTGGCTGCAGTGATACACCCTGGAAAAGGAAGAGGATGCAGCGCGTGGCTGCAGTGATACACCCTGGAAAAGGAAGAGGATGCAGCGCCTGGCTGCAGTGATACACCCTGGAAAAGGAAGAGGATGCAGCGCCTGGCTGCAGTGATACACCCTGGAAAAGGAAGAGGGTGCAGCGTGTGGCTGCAGTGATACACCCTGGAAAAGGAAGAGGATGCAGCGCCTGGCTGCAGTGATACACCCTGGAAAAGGAAGAGGATGCAGCGCCTGGCTGCAGTGATACACCCTGGAAAAGGAAGAGGATGCAGCGCCTGGCTGCAGTGATACACCCTGGAAAAGGAAGAGGATGCAGCGCCTGGCTGCAGTGATACACCCTGGAAAAGGAAGAGGGTGCAGCGTGTGGCTGCAGTGATACACCCTGGAAAAGGAAGAGGATGCAGCGCCTGGCTGCAGTGATACACCCTGGAAAAGGAAGAGGATGCAGCGCCTGGCTGCAGTGATACACCCTGGAAAAGGAAGAGGATGCAGCGCCTGGCTGCAGTGATACACCCTGGAAAAGGAAGAGGATGCAGCACGTGGCTGCAGTGATACACCCCGGAAAAGGAAGAGGATGCAGCGCCTGGCTGCAGTGATACACCCTGGAAAAGGAAGAGGATGCAGCGCCTGGCTGCAGTGATACACCCTGGAAAAGGAAGAGGACGCAGCGCCTGGCTGCAGTGATACACCCTGGAAAAGGAAGAGGACGCAGCGCCTGGCTGCAGTGATACACCCTGGAAAAGGAAGAGGATGCAGCGCCTGGCTGCAGTGATACACCCTGGAAAAGGAAGAGGATGCAGCGCGTGGCTGCAGTGATACACCCTGGAAAAGGAAGAGGATGCAGCGCGTGGCTGCAGTGATACACCCTGGAAAAGGAAGAGGATGCAGCGCCTGGCTGCAGTGATACACCCTGGAAAAGGAAGAGGATGCAGCGCCTGGCTGCAGTGATACACCCTGGAAAAGGAAGAGGGTGCAGCGTGTGGCTGCAGTGATACACCCTGGAAAAGGAAGAGGATGCAGCGCCTGGCTGCAGTGATACACCCTGGAAAAGGAAGAGGATGCAGCGCCTGGCTGCAGTGATACACCCTGGAAAAGGAAGAGGATGCAGCGCCTGGCTGCAGTGATACACCCTGGAAAAGGAAGAGGATGCAGCGCCTGGCTGCAGTGATACACCCTGGAAAAGGAAGAGGGTGCAGCGTGTGGCTGCAGTGATACACCCTGGAAAAGGAAGAGGATGCAGCGCCTGGCTGCAGTGATACACCCTGGAAAAGGAAGAGGATGCAGCGCCTGGCTGCAGTGATACACCCTGGAAAAGGAAGAGGATGCAGCGCCTGGCTGCAGTGATACACCCTGGAAAAGGAAGAGGATGCAGTGCCAGGCTGCAGTGATACACCCTGGAAAAGGAAGAGGATGCAGCACGTGGCTGCAGTGATACACCCCGGAAAAGGAAGAGGATGCAGCGCCTGGCTGCAATGATACACCCTGGAAAAGGAAGAGGATGCAGCGCCTGGCTGCAGTGATACACCCTGGAAAAGGAAGAGGACGCAGCGCCTGGCTGCAGTGATACACCCTGGAAAAGGAAGAGGATGCAGCGCCTGGCTGCAGAAACCTACCTCATAGAAAGAACATGAGAAAGTTTACAAACGAGAGGAGGCCATTCGGTCCATCTTGCTTGTTTTGTTGTTAGTATCTTACTGATCCCAAAATCTCATCAAGCAGCTTCTTGAAGGATCCCAGGATGTCAGCTTCAACAACATTGCTGGGAAGTTGGTTCCAGACCCTCACAATTCTCTGTGTAAAAAAGTGCCTCCTATTTTCTTTTCGGAATGCCTCTTTGTCTAATCTCAATTTGTGACCCCTGGTCCTTGTTTCTTTTTTCAGGTCGATAAAGTCCCTTGGGTCGACATTCAATACCTTTTAGAATTTTGAATTCTTGAATCAGGTTGCCACATAGTCTTCTTTGAATAGATTAAATTATTTTAGTCTGTCTGCATATGACATGCCTTTTAAATCCAGAATAATTCTGGTTGCTCTTTTTTGCACTCTTTCTAGAGCAGCAAAATCGTTTTTGGTAGCGAGGTGACAAGAACTGAACACAGTATTAAAGATGAGGTCTTTGTACAGTTTTAACATTACTTCCCTTGATTTAAATTCAACACTTATCAAAATATATCCGAACATCTTTGGCCTTTTTTATAGCTTCCTCAACGTTATCTAAATGAAGACATTTCTGAGTCAACAAAAACTCCTAGGTCTTTTTCATAGATTCCATCTTCAATTTCAGTATCTGTCATATGGTATTTATAATGTGCATTTTTATTTCCTGCGTGCAGTACCTTACACTTGTCTCTATTAAATGTCATTTGCCATGTGTCTGCCCAGTTCTGAATCTTATCTAGATCATTTTGAATGACCTTTGCTGCTGTAACAGTGTTTCCCACTCCTCCTATTTTTGTGTCGTCTGCAAATTTAACAAGTTTGCTTACTATACCAGAATCTAAATCATTAATGTAGATTAGGAACAGCAGAGGACCTAATACTGATTCCTGCAGTACTCCACTGGTTACCTCACTCCATTCTGAGGTTTTTCCTCTAATCAGTAGTTCTTGTTTTCTACATGTTAACCACTTCCTAATCCATGTACATGCATTTCCTTGAATCCCTACTGCGTTCAGTTTGAGAATTAATCTTTTGTGCGGGACTTTGTCAAAAGCTTTCTGGAAATCTAAATAAACCATGTCACATGCTTTGCAATTATCCATTATCGATGTTGCATCCTCAAATAAATCATGCAGGTTAGTTAGACACGATCTCCCTTTCCTAAAACCTTGTTGACTGTCTCACAGGATACTGTTACCATAAAGGTCATTTTCCATTTTGGATCTTATTATAGTTTCCATAAGTTTGCATATAATAGAACTCAGGCTTATTTGTCTGTAGTTACCTGGTTTGGTTTTGTTTCTCTTTTTGTGGATTGGAATTACGTTTGTAATTCTCCAGTCTGTCAGTACAACCCCTGTGTCAAGAGACTCTTGCATGATCTTGGTTAGTGGTTTGTAAATAACTTCTTTCATTTCTTTGAGTACTATTGGGAGGAGTTCATCTGGCCCAAGGGATTTGTTTATTGTAAGAGCTCCTAGTCCCTTTAACACTTCTGCCTCAGTTATGCTAAAGTTATATAAAACTGGATAGGAATAGGTTGACATAAGAACATAAGAACATAAGAAAGTTTACAAATGAGAGGAGGCCATTTGACCCATCTTGCTCGTTTGGTTGTTAGTAGCTTATTGATCCCAAAATCTCATCAAGCAGCTTCTTGAAGGATCCCAGGGTTTCAGCTTCAACAACATTACTGGGGAGTTGATTCCAGACCCTCACAATTCTCTGTGTAAAAAAGTGCCTCCTATTTTCTGTTCTGAATGCCCCTTTGTCTAATCTCCATTTGTGACCCCTGGTCCTTGTTTCTTTTTTCAGGCTGAAATAGTCCCTTGGGTCGACACTGTCAATACCTTTTAGAATTTTGAATGCTTGAATTAGGTCGCCACGTAGACTTCTTTGTTCAAGACTGAACAGATTCAATTCTTTTAGCCTGTCTGCATATGACATGCCTTTTAAGCCCGGAATAATTCTGGTCGCTCTTCTTTGCACTCTTTCTAGAGCAGCAATATCTTTTTTATAGCGAGGTGACCAGAACTGCACACAATATTCAAGATGAGGTCTTACTAGTACATTGTACAGTTTTAACATTACTTCCCTTGATTTAAATTCAACACTTTTCACAATGCATCCGAGCATCTTGTTAGCCTTTTTTATAGCTTCCCCACATTGTCTAGATGAAGACATTTCTGAGTCAACAAAAACTCCTAGGTCTTTTTCATAGATTCCTTCTCCAATTTCAGTATCTCCCATATGATATTTATAATGTACATTTTTATTTCCTGCGTGCAGTACCTTACACTTTTCTCTATTAAATGTCATTTGCCATGTGTTTGCCCAGTTCTGAATCTTGTCTAGATCATTTTGAATGACCTTTGCTGCTGCAACAGTGTTTGCCACTCCTCCTACTTTTGTGTCATCTGCAAATTTAACAAGTTTGCTTACTATACCAGAATCTAAATCATTAATGTAGATTAGGAATAGCAGAGGACCTAATACTGATCCCTGTGGTACACCACAGGTTACCACACTCCATTCTGAGGTTTTTCCTCTAATAAGTACTTTCTGTTTTCTACATGTTAACCACTCCCTAATCCATGTACATGTGTTTCCTTTAATCCCTACTGCGTTCAGTTTGAGAATTAATCTTTTGTGCGGGACTTTGTCAAAAGCTTTCTGGAAATCTAAATAAACCATGTCATATGCTTTGCAATTATCCATTATCGATGTTGCATCCTCAAAAAAATCAAGCAAGTTAGTTAGACACGATCTCCCTTTCCTAAAACCATGTTGACTGTCTCCCAGGACCCTGTTACCATATAGGTAATTTTCCATTTTGGATCTTATTATAGTTTTCATAAGTTTGCATATAATAGAAGTCAGGCTTATTGGTCTGTAGTTACCGGTTCAGTTTTGTTTCCCTTTTTGTGGATCGGTATTACGTTTGCAATTTTCCAGTCTGTTGGTACCACCCATGTGTCAAGAGACTGCTGCATGATCTTGGTTAGTGGTTTGTAAATTACTTCTTTCATTTCTTTGAGTACTACTGGGAGGATCTCATCCATCCCAGGGGATTTGTTTATTGTAAGAGCTCCTAGTCCCTTTAAAACTTCTGCCTCAGTTATGCTAAAATTATTTAAAACTGGATAGGAACTGGATGACATGTGGGGCATGTTGTCAGTATCTTCCTTTGTAAAAACTTGTGAAAAGTAATCATTTAATATATTTGCTATTTTTTTTTCTTCATCTACGATTTTGCCATTTGTATCTCTTAAACATTTAATGTCCTCTTTGAATGTTCGCTTGCTGTTGTAATATTGGAAAAACATTTTGGAATTGGTTTTAGCTCCCTTAGCAATGTTTATTTCTATTTCTCTCTTGGCCTTTCTAACTTCCTTTTTGACTTGCGTTTGCAGTTCTGTGTACTCTTTCTGCGTACTTTCTTTTTGGTCCTTTTTTAATGCTCTGTAAAGTGCCTTTTTTCGCTGAATATTTTTTTTAATTGATCTATTAAACCATTTTGGCAATTTAGTTTTACATTTAGATTTATCTACTTTAGGGATGTAATTGTTTTGCGCCTCTAGTACTACATTTTTGAAGAACAACCATCCTTCTTCTGTGGGTGTTTTCTCTATTTTACTCCAATCTACTTCTGTTAGTCTCTGTTTCATACCTTCATAGTTTGCTTTTCTAAAATTGTAAACCTTAGTTTTAGTCATTACTTTTGGGGTTTTAAAAAACTCTTCAAATGAGACCATGTTGTGGTCTGAGTTTGCCAGTGGTTCTCTGACCTCTGTTTTAGTTATTCTATCTTTGTTATTTGAAAAGACTAAATCAAGGCATGCCTCCCCTCTAGTCGGTGCCTTGACAAATTGTGTTAGGAAGCAGTCATTTGTCATTTCCACCATTTCTATTTTATCCTTCGCGCTACCCACCGGGTATTCCCATTTTATTTGGGGGAAGTTGAAATCCCCCATTAGTATGGCTTCTCCTTTGCTACATGCATTTCTAATGTCATTGTATAACAGATTATTGTGCTCACCGTCTCAATCTGGTGGTCTATAGCATGCTCCTATTATTATGCCCTTTGAATTTTTGTCCGTTATTCTGACCCATATTGATTCGGCTTTGTTTTCTTTGTCCAGGTTTAACACCTGGGCTTCAAGACTGTTTCTTATGTACAGCGCTACCCCTCCTCCTCTTCTGTCCTGCCTGTCTTTCCTATACAGTGTATACCCACAAATATTATATTCGTCCCCATCACTCTCAGACAACCACGTTTCTGTAACACCTATCACATCATAGTTACCTGTTAGTGCAGTAGCTTCATGTGGGGCACGTTGTCCATATCCTCCTTTGTAAAAACTTGTGAATAGTAATCATTTAATATATTTGCTATTTTTTTCTTCATCTTTGATTTTGCCGTTTGTATCTCTTAGACATTTAGCCTCCTCTTTGAATGTTCTCTTGCTGTTGTAATATTGGAAAAACATTTTGGAATTGGTTTTAGCCCCCTTAGCAATGTTCACTTCTATCTGTCTCTTGGCCTTTCTAACTTCCTTTTTGACTTGCGTTTGCAGTTCTGTGTACTATTTCTGTGTACTTTGTTTTTGTTCCCTTTTAAATGCTCTATAAAGTGCCTTTTTTCGCTGAATATTTTTTTAAATTGATCTATTAAACCATTTTGGCAATTTAGTTTTAGATTTAGATTTGTCTACTTTTGGGATGTAATTGTTGTGTGCTTCTAGTACTACATTTTTAAAAAATAGCCATCCTTTTTCTGTGGATGTTCTATTTTACTCCATTCTACTTCTGTTAGTCTGTTTCAAACCCTCATAGTTTGCTTTTCTAAAATTGTAAACCTTAGCTTTAGTCATTACCTTTTGGGTTTAAAAAGCACTTAAAATGAGACCATGTTGTGTTCTGAGTTTGCCAATGGTTCTCTGACCTCTGTTTTAGTTATTCTGTCTAAGACTAAATCAAAGCATATCTTCCCTCTAGTCGGTGCCTTGACAGATTGTGTTAGGAAGCAGTCATTTGTTATTACCACCATTTCAATTTCATCCTTCATGCTACCCATCGGGTTTTCCCATTTTATATGGGGGAAGTTGAAATCCCCCATTAGTATGGCTTCTCCTTTGCTACACGCATTTCTAATGTCAATGTATAACAAATTATTTTGCTCACTGTCTGAATCTGGCGTTCTATAGCATGCTCCTATTATTATGCCCTTTGAATTTTTATCCGTTATTCTGACCCATATTGATTCGGCTTTGTTTTCTTTGTCCAGTTTTAACCCCTGGGCTTCAAGACTGTTTCTTATGTATAGCGCTACCCCTCCTCCTCTTCTGTCCTGCCTGTCTTTCCTATAAGTGTATACCCACAAATATTATATTCGTCCCCATCACTCTCAGACAACCAAGTTTCTGTAATACCTATCACATCATAGTTACTTGTTAGTGCAGTAGCTTCAAATTCTAACATTTTGTTTCAGATTCCTCCTTCCAGCGAGGCAGAGCCCCAGCGGATCCACATACCGTCAGGAGAAGAATCTGAAACCATCATGCCCATGTCCAGTGGGGGAAAGGGAAAATTCCTGAACCTTTCTGGAAAGGCACAGGAATGCAGTGGGAATTGGTGAGGTTTCACATTCTCGCTACCTCCTACTTGAGGTGTGAATAACCCCTTCTATTAGAGCATGGTACAGTTTCTGCAGTAACACAATAGACACTACTGTGGCAATCTGACCCCTTCCTGCATTTATTGCTTCACCAACCACTCCCATTTTCAGTGACAGTTAAAACAACCCAATATCAGAAAGTGAAAGACTCCCAATTTAATAATGTGGATATCATTCAGACTTGTTAATGTATTCTTGCAACAGTCCCCCCACTGAGAACAAGCAAAGCCATCCTGCCAATAAACACCGCTGACTGGCTACAATATTGGCAGCTCATGGACAATAAAATAGGTTCTTCCTATATGAGTCGTTAAAAAGGATTGTTTATGTACACAGCTGGAAATATGCAAATGAAAGCACAACCAAATACAAATATGTGGACGATAATCTTATCTGGTAAATTTGATCCCCTTTAGCATCATTATTTACAAGGTTAATGCTGTAATCTAGTATGTTATATACCCAAAATAATATATTTATTATTTATTAAAATAATAGAAAACTGAGTAGAAACATGAAAATGCCTAACAGTCTTCAGGCATCAATGGCCCATGTTAAATGGATGCTTACCTCTGTGTATATTTTGACAAAGGATCACAGTTTCACAAAAAGCACATAAAAAGGAGATCAGACCACAAATTGAAACCAGGAAGACATTAATGCTCTTTTAAGTTTCTAAGTTAAACCAATGTTATGCTCAACAGATAAACAAATTTGATACTGCCTTAGGTATTCTATGGTGGTCCAGATGGCATCAAGTAAACTGACCTAAATTCAATAATCTGTGATGGTACCGCAATGGTGTTAATTTCAGGAATATCTCTGTAAGATACTTTACTAAGATGTTTTCTGTTTGAGGTACTCCTGGACTATGCAAGCCAGCCGTTGGCAGGCTATTAAAAGGGGAGGACAAAGAAAAGCAAATTCCAATGACTAAGAGAAATAAAAGCATCCCATCTGAGCTTCTAGTATGTTATCCAGGAGCAGAGGGTCGCAGCTCAGCTTAGACAATAGTGGCCAGTCTTCAAAATATAAACCACTTCAAATCTAGCACTGAGAGAAGAACAAAAGGGTGTAAATAAGTTTAGAACAGAGAGTTATAAATGCATGAAATAGCCGACCAGGTGAAGTGGTAGAAATCACTGGGGGCGTTTAAAAATAGACACACTCTGTGCTTTTAAACGTGTTCCCCCCAGTAGGGGAGAATGTGCTAACAAGAGGCAAGCCTTGATGAGCCAATGACTTTTTCTCATCCCAAACTTGTCTTATTTTCTTCAAAGACAGACACCTCTGGTTGTTTTTTACTGGTTAAACTTTTTTTTTTTTTTATTTCATTAAAGGAAAAAAGCTAAAAACTACACTGGAGCAAAATCAGACTGGTAAGCTCTAGTGCTTTCCTGCTCATGTAAAAAAAAACAGAGGAATGTTTGTTTTTTATTTACCTAAAGAAATGACATATTTCAGATAAATATCTTTCTAAAATAATCTAGGTATTTTATTATTTTATTTTTTTTACAAGAGCTTACTCTGTTAGTGACACAGACTGCATTGCTCCCTCATTATTTTTGCCTGCTAGTCTAGGCTCCAGATATACTGAATTAGAGGAGCATTTTAAATTGCATGACATGTGGCAGAGCCTGCATCCATCCACTTACATATGAATAAATACAAATCAAATGTATTTTTTCTGAAATACAGTTTTTCAATAATAATGAAGCCTATAGTATGCTTCTAAAACATTTGTTGAACATTTGTTGTAATTGTCATGTGTTTTTCTAAGCAGTCTGCATTTATTTGAGCCCAGAAAAGCATAAAAAACAGGGTAGTGGATTTTAAAAACTTCTGAAAGAATGTTTCTGCAGCATGTCCCAGTATGCATGTTATGCCTTGACTGTAGAGATAGCACCATCTTCTGGTGATCTGATGTAAACAAAAAAGACACATTTTCTTTTTATGTTTGGAAGCTCATACTATTTTTTTTTCTTCAAGGTACTGACAGACCCTGCCCCATATTTCCACCATATGGACTCACAAACAGTTTTGAAGTAATCTGTCCTATAAGTAAAAGTTGTGAGATGAGAATTTCACTTTGCAAATCTAGGGTACCACAAGTAGACAGCACTTACTTGAATAAAGGTGCTTGTCAAATAAATATATATATATTAATACACACACTATAACAGTACCAGCTACAGGAATCTAGCAGCTAAACAAATAAAGCATACTGTAATATACCAGTATTGCGTTATGATGTATTATATATAATATGTAGAAATGAACAATCACAAAAAAGCTGAAATTCAACTTTACCTGAGAACGAGTTTATGATAATGAAAAACTAAACTGTGTATTAGTGAAAAGGGAAATGGGGTTGACATCATCAGACTTCATTCAAATAATGTGCAACCATGAGATTTAATCCATGGAGTAGCTATCTTGTCTCATGCATGTGGTCCATTAAAAAAAGCACAGCATGCAGTTTGACTCAATGTGTCAGTATCTCACAAGGAATGGGTAAGTGATGATTTAAAGAACCATCAAAGTACAGTGGAGTGAAATCTGTACACTGATGACATTCATACCTGAAACTGCCAAATACCTGCCAACTCAACCCAAAATGACACAGAGCAATCATTTGCTTTTTATTATTATTGTTGAGGCACTGTCAATTCAGTTTCACACCTGTTATTTCTACATGTTGGATAAAATCCTGTTTGAAAACGTATTCCCAGTTTATCCACCCAACAAATAATTTAATTAAAGTCTAGTACTGTATTATCTGATAAAGTTAATCTTTGCTCTACACAGGAGCTGAGGTCTAACGAAGATGTATTAATTCATACTGATGTTTTCAGATGTTTCTGTTTTGAATGGGTTAGACAGTATCAAACTAGTAAACTGTTTAATTCCAGCTTGGGAGGCAGTCATTTACAGTAAGCGAATATTCTGGAGGGGTTTTCAGAAATGCCATGAACTCAAACCGACCGTCAGTCACTGGATATAAAACAAAACAAATCAATAATCAGTGTGTGCTTCTGTAGGCCTGCCCCAAAAATGAATTAGAACTGCATGGAAAAGAAAATGCATTTCAGTGAATGCCAAAAAACAGAACCATGCCAATATCAATTGTGTTTGAATGCCAATATCAATTGTGTTTGAATGCCAATATCAATTGTAGAGACACAAAAAAAGTTAGCTTGGCATCATACTTTACAAAGATAAGGATAGTATAGTTGGTTCTGGTTTGTTTCTAGAGCAATGCACAACCACTGAAACTAAAAAATAGTTATCTTTGAATGGCAACGCTATCATGCTTTGGTCTCCACAACTAATGTGGATACAATGATTATCTTCAAGAAAAGATTATCAGCTTAGTCATAACAGTTACATAAAAGCAATGATACCAATGCTTCTGAGCAACCAGTCCTGAGGATAGAAGCTAAATATGCATAAAAGTAACACCCACCCAAATTTCAATTCAAACAAGACCTGATCCGTTTACATGCAAGTTGTGCGAGTCTACTGAGCGAGGCCAATATTAGTATAAGTGCAAAAGACTTTTAGATTTCCACACAAGATTCCAGAAAGTAGCCACTTCAGGGAAAAGTTAACTGTAACAAAGCATGCCTGTGAGAATAGGGTTTTATTTCAGGAAGGCCTAACACAGAGACACTGCTGTAGACCCTGTTTTTTTTTAAGAGCACTGAACTCTAGGGCCTGCAATGTTGTCACGTTGCAAGTTTAGGTTGATTGATGGCTGGCTTGGGGAAACATTAAATATGGCTACAGATGTAAGATAGCAGGCTTTTATATGCCAGCCATTCACAATGACAAATGTGTCTCACAGGCATTCTGCTACCAAGAGCGTCAAAACAAGCAGTTTGTATTTAATTAAATGTGTTTGCAGAATAAACCTTTTTGAAAATGCTACATTGTTTTCACTAGGGTCCCAAATTTATAGCCGTTAAAGGTACATGACAACATTAAAGAACATTGAAAAAACACATGATACTAAAAGGAGAAACTGTGTAACAGTAACAGTAAATACTGTATTAAAACAGCAGAGGAAACAACTTTGAAAAGTACATGGCTTATTCAAATACCACCAGCAGCTGCAGTTTTAGGGCTTGATTTATAAAGACCTCTGGTTGCTCAGGGTAGAAGGCTCACCTTGTTGTATTGACCGTGCACCTCCTCAGGTGTGGTAGATACTCAGTTATTCATTGTAACAGGGGGAGATGTTACCTGCATGGGTTGTCACTGATAATAAGAGTCAGAACCACACGCCGCACAGACATGCAGATTTAATTACAAACACAAGTGCCGACACTAGGGAGCCAACAAAGGGTACACTACAAAATCCTTACTATACTGCCTGGGATTCTGGTGCTCAGAGTTCCGGCATCCGCCTAGCAAGTCCGGCTCTTTCCGACGGTCCCACATGGGCAGCTCTTCACAGGATCCATCTGGCAGTTGAAAGGTTTCGTATCAGTCATTTTCCCCAGGAGTGGATGCTCTCCCCCTCGGTGGCAACAGGGGAGCGTCCGCGATAAATAATAATAAGAAATCTGATTAAAAAAAACAGCATTAAACTGTCATACAAAGGAATGCAACATACATTACCTACAGTTGTGTGTATATTGAAACTACGTATTGGTAGTCCTTGTCAAAATGTAAAACTAATAACTGTTTTCCGTTTTTGAACAGATGCCTAAACGTTGCAGTAGTCGTAATTATTAAAATGGCAGCAATAACTGGCATGCATTGGTACAGATGATCAAAAGCTTAGCACTGCTAACAAAAGCCAGTTAAATAATCAAAACAAAAGGGGAACACTCAGCTAACAGGTCTCCAAATTCCACATGTACTGAAAACTATAAACTGGGCATATTAAACAACGTTAAGAGATAAAAGGCATAATAATACATATCCAGAACTTAATTAACCTTGCTCAACATACAGTAAATGTGTGCTTGTGACTAGCACCACTGACATACACTGAAATTATCTTATATTAATCAGCCCATTGACGGTGCTTGTGTCATTGCATATAACCTGTGAAATTTAAGCAATATGGCACAACATGGTGCTTCATTCCAGGATATAGCAATGCTTCGGGTTTGTTATGAGACAGAAACATTGTGAAGTCTGCTATTGTCACATTTATAACTTCAATTGTTGCAGGGTGTGTCATACAGTCAGGGGACAGCTGGTTCACATCCTGACTGTACAAAGACCCCACCTTCACTGAGGATTCCACAGAGCGTTTCATTGGTTCTCACTTCTACAGGTTAAGGAGGTAAAATCATCAGGGAGTGAGTTACAGCAGCCCCCAGTGGTCAGGTGCAGACTAAGCTCAGAGCAGACATCTGCAGGGCTAGCCCTTATCCCCCAGGGGCTGGTAGCTCTCTGACATCAGGTGTGGAGCGAGTGAGTATGAAGAGGCAATTGGCTTGGCCATGGGATCAGAGGATGGCTAGAGAGAAAACAGGGATGATTTCCATTATATGAGAGCAGATGAGATATCCTTCTGCCTGGTGTTGATGGCTGAAGTGTAATGTTAGCTCCAGGGATCAGCTTATTTTGCTTCCCCAGTGCATCAGCACACACAACGGCTGTGATGCTGGCTCCGGGGATCAACCCAGTGCGGTCTCCCCAGCGCATCAGCATGACAACCATCTGGATTGAGCTAAGTAGAGTACATCTCTGGGGTCTTCAAGTGGGCACCTTCCATCCTCTGTGTTTCGTCGACTAGCCTACGACACCTCAAGAGGGCTCAACACTGATTCTGGCGTCCCAGCATCACCACTCTCCGTCCCCCACTCAACTCAGCCCAGCTTACTTACCCGTACATCAGCGTTGCTTTCTTTCTGTTGTGCTTGAGATCCCCAGCCAGAATCTTTCTGTCTCAACCACAGCCAGTTGCTGCTCCTTTCTGTTGCTTCAGATAAGTTCTTCACTGTGTGACGCAACTCTTGGCCACTGAACCCGACATCTCTGAGAAACTGGGTTGTAGAGTGTGCCACAAATCATCGAAAACCCACCTCCACTGGGTAAACTCGGACTCTCCATTCTCTCTGTTCCACTTCAACAGCTAGTTGAACATACCAAAGTTTCTTCCTCTCATACGCCTCATCCCATGGCACTATTAACTTTACCAGATGAACAAGGAGTGCTAATCCAGACCACAAGACAATGTCCCATCGAAGGTTAGTGGTGGCAATCTCAGGTGGTAAAATAAGCCGTTGACCAACATCTGCCAGCATTTTCCAGTCTCTAGCAGCTTCTAGTTGTCCTGGACGATGCTTGGTTTTAACACCTTTTCTTGGTGATTGCTCTCATGGACAGAGGAATATTGTCTTTTATGTGTAATGCTTTAATGGAACTGATGGAATCATATTGGTCATGAAACACTTATCAATGCTAAGGCCAAACATCGCAGCACTATGGTGCCAAGCAAACCGTCCTTGGCTAAGACCCACCTTGCATCCTGTTAAAATGTGCCTTAATGTTGCAGGTGATTAACACAAAGGACATAAGGGATCCTCACCCACCCAGAGGTTTAAGTACTGTGGTGATGGGAGAACATCATATGCTGATCTGATGAGGAAACTGATCCTGCTCTGTTCCATTGTCCATAGGTCTTGTCAGCCAACCGTTGTTCCACACTCTCCCATCTCATCCATTCTCCCTGCTTCGCCTGGAAAACGGCCTTCATGCACCTCATCCTCCTGCTTTTGTACTTCGTTGACTACCAGCTTCCTGTGTTGAGCTCAGGTTGCCTTATGCCATGTAGGAGCTGAACTGAGACCAAAACCTCCTTTTCCATGCTGAACTTGCCCCATAATATCACAGGTTCGAAGGGCAGCCTTTGCATCTTCCACAGCTTTCTTTGCCACCCACTTTCTTCCAGTTTTCAACACAGGTGCTGCCTCCCTTACGCATTTGTCTCGTGAATCTACTAATGTCATTTCCAGTCGGACCTTGGCGCACTTAAACTCCTCGGTTAGAGCTGAGACTGGTAGCTGCAGTATTCCTTTACCATAAAGTCCCACTCTGCTGATATGAACTGATTAAAGTTGGCAGTAGTCCAAACTGAAAGCACCAGAGTTTCAGTTAGCCCGGTAAAGAACTCCTGTTTATGCTCTTCAACCCTTCCACTACTTGTTGTTTAACTTCTTCCACACAAACTGTGCCCTTTAGCTCCCCATCATACCATCTCCCAAGACTTTTTATTGGCTTCTCAGACACTGTTCGTATTGCCTTACCATTAATGTAGAACCTTGTATCTACTACTTTACCTTTAATTATAGAGATGCTCCCTGATTTTGTGGGCTTGAATTGCATTGCGAGATACTATTGGTTAATTTGCCCAATAACCGATTAGTGCAGGCTACTGTTGTAGTCATTGTTGTCATGTCATCCATGTATGCTCGAATTGGTGGTAGTCGCATTCCAGAAGCCAAGCGCTCTCCTCCCACTACCCATTTTGATGCACTAATAATTACTTCCATTGCCATGGTAAAAGCCAGTGGAGAAATGGTGCATCCTGCCATTATTCCAGCTTCTAGGCAGACTAAATTTATTTTAAAAATAAATAATAATAATAGTAACAATAACAATAATAGTAATACATTTTAAAAAGTGCTTCCACCTCTTTCTTGTGCAGCAACATTATTTTAAATCAAATTGTGGGCACAAACACTTACTCTTTTATATGGTGATTCACGTTTTTAGGTAAAACAGTTTGTTTGCCTACAATGACATTCATTTTTCACGTGCTTAGCTCAAGAATAAATCTACTGCAGATTGGCAACACGATCATAGTACTCCAGTGTTTCCCAAACTCCCTGGTCTCTCCTGATGCTCTTGAACTTCTACTTGAGTTCAAGGTGGTCTGGGTTAGTTGTGGAATGTTTTTGTGGTAGAACACACTCCAGTACCATTGGGAGAACTCCCACACACACACACACCAAATGTAGACGTGCAGATTTGTAGTGGTTTCCCAAACATACCTGATACTTGAAAATCAAGCAATGCAAGTAAGAATCTGCCAAAAAAACTGGAAGGACCCTCAGGAGAATGTGTTTAGAAACTATCCAAAACGCATGCTTTTAATCAGTTTTATGGCCAATACACTGAGCCTGCTGACTTCAGTAAGCAATTAAACTGACTTCAGCTTATTCAGCTTACCGATTTTCATAAGAGTAAGATCACAATCACACAAAATGGTAGAGGAAGCTAGACTGAGCCCCACGCTGCTGAGAAGCAATGTACTGTGCTCACTCAGCAGGATAAAGCTACTGGTAGAGGAGGCTAGACTGAGCCCCACGCTGCTGGGAAGCAATGTACTGTGCTCAGTCAGCAGGATAAAGCTACTGGTAGAGGAGGCTAGGCTGAGCCCCACGCTGCTGAGAAGCAATGTACTGTGCTCAGTCAGCAGGATAAAGCTACTGGTAGAGGAGGCTAGACTGAGCCCCACGCTGCTGAGAAGCAATGTACTGTGCTCAGTCAGCAGGATAAAGCTACTGGTAGAGGAGGCTAGACTGAGCCCCACGCTGCTGGGAAGCAATGTACTGTGCTCACTCAGCAGGATAAAGCTACTGGTAGAGGAGGCTAGACTGAGCCCCACGCTGCTGAGAAGCAATGTACTGTGCTCAGTCAGCAGGATAAAGCTACTGGTAGAGGAGGCTAGACTGAGCCCCACGCTGCTGAGAAGCAATGTACTGTGCTCACTCAGCAGGATAAAGCTACTGGTAGAGGAGGCTAGACTGAGCCCCACGCTGCTGAGAAGCAATGTACTGTGCTCAGTCAGCAGGATAAAGCTACTGGTAGAGGAGGCTAGTCTGAGCCCCACGCTGCTGAGAAGCAATGTACTGTGCTCAGTCAGCAGGATAAAGCTACTGGTAGAGGAGGCTAGACTGAGCCCCACACTGCAGAGTGCAATCAACATCTTTATACCACAGTCAACATGCTGTGTGCTTTCATATTGTATTGGATCATTTATTTTGTGGTTGTAACCGAGTTTACATAAACATATTTCTATAAGCAGATTTGTTGGCAAAAGCTAAACAGCTGATTCTAGATGTTTTCTTTTCCTTGTCTCTATAGCCTGGCACAGACACATCAGATAATTCTCATAAGACTTGCAGAGGTCTTTTCTTAAAACACAGGGGTAGATGTACTAAAGTGTTGTCTCAATAGTCGCAAACCAGTTGCAAATGAGTCGGAAGTCTAGGGTGAAATGTACTAAACAATCGCAATGCTGTTAGCGACTTTTTAGGGAATACTTTGCGGCAGCAGTTTCTCTTTGTGGTTCAGCCATAGATGAATATGTAATTATGGGCGTTCCTGCATAAATTCACAAAACTGGGTTGGAAATGAGGGTTCTCAAATATTATAATGAGATGTACTAAAGCTGCCTCTAATTGTAACACAATTGCATCAATTTGTTCAGAACCTTTTCAAGCACGTTTTAAGCAGTAGCAATCGTTGCTGGCATTTCCCAGTTCACTTTTTCTCGGGTGTTGCCAGTGGTGCTCAATGCATTTTTGAGGCCAAATACCTATTTTTCCCTAAAAGCAGGGTGTACTTATAAGCCTTGAAAACAAATTTCTGTGATATTTCTGGTCGGGAGCAATAGACTGCACACATGTGCTGCTAACCCCTCCAGCTCATTCTGAGCATCTGTATAGGAATAGGAAACACACCTATTCTATTAATGTGCAGATGGTTTGTAACTGTGCGCAATTTAGCACTGCACCCCTGACTAACTTACCATATTCATTTGAATTTAAGACAGCCTCGAATTTAAGATTTTTCCCACCCTGAATTTGAGGATAAATAAAACGTCAAATAAATATTTATTTACAAAGATACAACCTCAATGATGCTGTGACAAGGTCTTCCTTGTGTCACGTGTGTGGGTAGCCGCTGTTCAAGCACACAGAGAGACAGACGTGGTGTTGAAGTTGAAACACCGGCACAGGCGCGCAAGTTTTATTAACAAATGAAAAAAAAAGTAAAATAAAGGTGGTCATGTGACGTTACCAGCGATGGTAATGCACAGAGGACTAATACAGCAAACTGTACAAAAAGTGCAAAATAAAACACAATACCACAAACTATAAATCAAAGGTGCCATGAAAACGGCAGGCCTTGCAGCAGCCCCAATCACAGAGATCGCCATGCTTTTATACTGACTCTCCGCTGAGACACGCCCACCCGCCTGCTGGAACAGCTGATTGCTTTCAGCTGCTGCTCCACGCAGATGGGTAATCGTCCCCGGCAGAGCGCCACAGCAGCTAAACAATTAAGTAAATAAATATTAACAATTAACACAAAAGCATACAATAAACTACATATTTCCCCATGTGCAGGACTTACGCCTTGCCACGGATGCATATGGAGGCCGCCTGCAATCGCACAGAGCATTACAGTTATGTGCTGCTTATTATTTCCAGTCTTGACTACTCACACCTGTTTTTCTCCCAGTTTGTGAACTGTGGTATTCCTTGGCATGTTGAAAAAATACTGGGGTCTGATCAGCATCTCCAATCTGTTCAAGCATTAGAAATGGTGAAATTGTAACAGTTTCCCTTTGAATTCCTCTGGGAAGCTAATGACACTTTGTCGCAGTCTGACTGGGTGGTGTGACATCACAGACCCAGAAGAAGACAGGCATAGACAGCTCTGGGGTATGAATGCGCTGCTTGCACATTTTAATTACAAATAAAAACATTTATCAAAACAAAAACACTTTATAAAACAAAAAGGCACGTTTATCATGCCGTTGTTAAGCTAAAGAACATAAGAACGTAAGAAAGTTTACTAACGAGAGGAGGCCATTCGGCCCATCTTGCTCGTTTGGTTGTTAGTAGCTTATTGATCCCAGAATCTCATCAAGCAGCTTCTTGAAGGATCCCAGGGTGTCAGCTTCAACAACATTACTGGGGAGTTGATTCCAGACCCTCACTATTCTCTGTGTAAAAAAGTGCCTCCTATTTTCTGTTCTGAATGCCCCTTTGTCTAAACTCCATTTGTGACCCCTGGTCCTTGTTTCTTTTTTCAGGCTGAAATAGTCCCTTGGGTCGACACTGTCAATACCTTTTAGAATTTTGAATGATTGAATTAGGTCATCACGTAGTCTTCTTTGTTCAAGACTGAACAGATTCAATAATTTTAGCCTGTCTGCATATGACATGCCTTTTAAGCCCGGAATAATTCTGGTCGCTCTTCTTTGCACTCTTTCTAGAGCAGCAATATCTTTTTTATAGCGCGGTGACCAGAACTGCACACAATATTCAAGATGAGGTCTTACTAGTGCATTGTACAGTTTTAACATTACTTCCCTTGATTTAAATTCAACACTTTTCACAACGTATCCGAGCATCTTGTTAGCCTTTTTTATAGCTTCCCCACATTGTCTAGATGAAGACATTTCTGAGTCAACAAAAACTCCTAGGTCTTTTTCATAGATTCCTTCTCCAATTTCAGTATCTCCCATATGATATTTATAATGTACATTTTTATATCCTGCGTGCAGTACCTTACACTTTTCTCTATTAAATGTCATTTGCCATGTGTTTGCCCAGTTCTGAATCTTGTCTAGATCATTTTGAATGACCTTTGCTGCTGCAACAGTGTTTGCCACTCCTCCTACTTCTGTGTCATCTGCAAATTTAACAAGTTTGCTTACTATACCAGAATCTAAATCATTAATGTAGATTAGGAATAGCAGAGGACCTAATACTGATCCCTGTGGTACACCACTGGTTACCACCCTCCATTCTGAGGTTTCTCCTCTAATCAGTACTTTCTGTTTTCTACATGTTAACCACTCCCTAATCCATGTACATGTGTTTCCGTGAATCCCTACTGCGTTCAGTTTGAGAATTAATCTTTTATGCAGGACTTTGTCAAAAGCTTTCTGGAAATCTAAATAAACCATGTCACGTGCTTTGCAATTATCCATTATCAATGTTGCATCCTCATAAAAATCAAGCAGGTTAGTTAGACATGATTTCTGTCTCTGTCTCCCAGGACACTGTTACCATATAGGTAATTTTCCATTTTTGATCTTATTATAGATTCCATAAGTTTGCATATAATAGAAGTCAGGCTTACTGTTCTGTAGTTACCTGGTTCAGTTTTGTTTCCCTTTTTGTGGATCGGTATTACTTTTTGCAATTTTCCAGTCTGACAGTACAACCCCTGTGTCAAGAGACTCTTACATGATCTTGGTTAGTGGTTTCTAAATAACTTCTTTCATTTCTTTGAGTACTACTGGGAGGATCTCATACGGCCCAGGGGATTTGTTTATTTTAAGAGCTCCTAGTCCCTTTAACACTTCTGCCTCGGTTATGCTAAAGTTATTTAAAACTGGATAGGAACTGGATGACATGTGGGGCATGTTGTCCATATCTTCCTTTGTAAAAACTTGTGAAAAGTAATCATTTAATATATTTGGTATTTTTTTTCTTCATCTATGATTTTGCCATTTGTATCTCTTAGACATTTAACCTCCTTTTTGAATGTTCTCTTGCTGTTGTAATATTGGAAAAACATTTTGGAATTGGTTTTAGCCCCCTTAGCAATGTTCATTTCTATTTCTCTCTTGGCCTTTCTAACTTCCTTTTTGACTTGCATTTGCAGTTCCGTGTACTCTTTCTGTGTACTTTCTTTTTGGTCCTTTAACGCTCTGTAAAGTGCTTTTTTTTGCTGAATATTTTTTTAAATTGATCTATTAAACCATTTTGGCAATTTAGTTTTACATTTAGATTTGTCTACTTTAGGGATGTAATTGTTTTGCTCCTCTAGTACTACATTTTTGAAGAACAGCCATCATTTTTCTGTGGATGTTTTCTCTATTTTTCTCCAATCTACTTCTGTTAGTTTCTGTTTCATGCCTTCATAGTTTGCTTTTCTAAAATTGTAAACCTTAGCTTTAGTCATTACTTTTGGGGTTTTAAAAAACACTTCAAATGAGACCATGTTGTGGTCTGAGTTTGCCAGTGGTTCTCTGACCTCTGTTTCAATTATTCTGTCTTCGTTATTTGAAAAGACTAAATCAAGGCATGCCTCCCCTCTAGCGGGTGCCTTGACAAATTGTGTTAGGAAGCAGTCATTTGTCATTTCCACCATTTCAATTTCATCCGTCGTGCTCCCCACCGGGTTTTCCCATTTTATATGAGGGAAGTTGAAATCCCCCATTGGTATGGCTTCTCCTTTGCTACACGCATTTCTAATGTCATTGTATAACAGATTATTGTGCTCACCGTCTGAATCTGGCGGTCTATAGCATGCTCCTATTATTATGCCCTTTGAATTTTTGTCCGTTATTCTGAACCATATTGATTCGGCTTTATTTTCTTTGTCCAGGTTTAACCCCTGGGCTTCAAGACTGTTTCTTATGTATAGCGCTACCCCTCCTCCTCTTCTGTCCTGCCTGTCTTTCCTATACAGTGTATACCCACAAATATTATATTCGTCCCCATCAATCTCAGACAACCACGTTTCTGTAACACCTATCACATCATAATTACTTGTTAGTGCAGTAGCTTAAAGTTCTAAAATTTTGTTTCTGATACTTCTAGCATTTAGATAAATACATTTAATAAATACATTCAAAGCTGCAGGTCTTTTATATTGTGGCCGAGGGGTCAACTGGCTATCAATTGCCTACTTTACTCCTCAACCACATCTGGCACAGGTTTTAGAACATGCGTTGTCAGCAGCCAGTTTGTCAATAATCACTTGCTGCTGTCAACACATTCTCACTATTTTATCATGATGGTGCATTCTAACCCCATCCAGGCTGTAAAACAATAACAATAAAATGGTGTAGTTTAAATACACATAAACAATACATTTTAATAATATAATATAACAAATAATTCAATACACGTCACACGCTTCTTTTAAAATGCCTCCTGTATGTCATGGATAATTCAAGATCATGCAGCAGCGTTTTGGTTCGTCTTTTGTCGGCAGTAAGTCACATTGCTGCTTGTGTATTCATGCAGTGAAGTCTTTGTTGGTAATTTGAATGCAAGCATCACTATACTGTACTTTAATTTTAAGATGCAGGCTATTTTTGAGAAGCAAAAAATGGTTCAAAAAGTGTGACTTAAATTCGAAGGAATACAGTAAATAAAAACTGACTGTATGCATTTGGCTTGTAGGCTACTCGTAATATTATAATTAGTAGTATAATGCAAAATTTGTTACTGGTCCCTTGAAATTTGTATTAACGAGGATTGACTGTCCTTCTGTAAGTATCATAACTTCTCAATGTGGAACCATGGTCTATTCTGGGTTAATTGTCTAGTCTATTAAGTAGGTCAAGTTAAAAATAATAATAATAAAAAAACCAGTAAAATCATTTAGTTTAAATTTAAACTAATCTTTTATTCGCATTGTACACCATTGTGTACAGTGCAGCAGCATGATTCATTTTACATTACAGGTAGTGTACGGGCTTAAGTAAAAAGAAAGTGTGCTAGGTATTCATTTGATTTTACTACTGTACTGTATACTGCAGGAGCGCCCCCAGAAATCTCTCACATGGTACGCACAAGTGAACACACAAACATCCCACCTCATGCCGATAACGACTCTGCATTACAATGCTGTTAAGTGTTTCAGCCAGTCAGAGTGCTGCATTTTGGTCTTTCCTGAGTTTCACAGCACCTACACTGTCACAGTAGAAAACTGCAATCAAATTGCATCACTGTTTCCTTTTCTAAAAATGAATAAACACAGCGTACTGCCATCGAGACAGAACAGCAACTACACTGACTGCAGCCAAATAGAGACAACAACAATAAAATATACAAATAAACTGAAATACAGACCTAAACTAGAGGAAAAACTAGCTCACAAATCTGTCATGCTGGTTCTATTTCTAATCATTACTCTCACAATCACTACAACTAATCATTACTCAACCCCTAAGCCTGGCATATAAACATAAACTTTTTTATGTTACACGTGACAAAACAGACAGTTAAAAAAATAAAACAGCAATAACAATAATAATAACGTAAGAAATGAACTCTTGTAGCAAGAGAAACCAAAGACCGAAGGTGGAGTATCCATGCCATCAGAAGCCAGAGATACAAATACTTTTTTATTGCACACTTTGGTGTACTTTATTTGTTATAATTAGTTGTAGCTGTTTATTCACTGGGCATGATCGAAGGCTGCGTGGAGGATGAGACTTTGGGAATTGATAATAGAAGATATATGCTTATAACTGCAGAGTAAGGAGATTTCCCTTGGCTAACGGACAGCCACCCTCGCAGAGGATGAAGCCTCGCAGAGGAAAGATGATTAGAAAGCCAGTTTTTTGTTACTATAGTGTTGCTTGTGTTAATGAACAGGGTTAATGAATTGAGTTTACAGAGCTGCACTGTTTGACACTGGCAGAGCTGGTCTGTTTGGGAAATTCATAGAAAGAGGAGATAGTGAGTTTCGGGGACTAGAGTGAGATAGCAGAACTGAATGCCAAGGGATGGAAAACTGAAGAGAGAGGAGACAGCGAATTTTGAACAGCGTAAAAAACCAAAGGCCACAAGGCAAAGATATTCCATGACTAGACTGTCGAAAGGAGAGAAACGACCTTGGCTGAGAATTGTGACTAGGCTAAAGAGAATACAATTAGTAAATGGAAGACGGGAGGTGGGAGGTGGGAGGTGGGGAGGAGCTCTTTGCTATCCCTCTGAGAAGGTGGCGGACAGCAAGGGTTGATGATAGGGGGGTCAAGGTATGCTGAACAGGTGATATTGATATTGAATGCTTGATAGGTAAGTTTTGAGGGCTCCCAAGCAGAGATATAAATAGCCTTTTGTATGAAATGTTGATTGAAAGGGGTATATATCCTTCTGTTTGGTGTTGATTGCTGAAGTGTAATGCTGGCTCCAGGGATCAGCTAATTTTGCCTCCCCAGCGCATCAGCACACACAACGGCAGCGATGATGGCTCCGGGGATCAACCCAGTGTGGTTTCCCCAGCGCATCAGCATGATAACTGTCTGGATTGATATAAATTAAATAGCGGATTTTGATCTCTCTTTGCTGGTATTTTTTGAATAGAGCTTTCAGAAGCTTATGAATGGGCCAGTCTTTTTGAAAAAGATGAGCTGGAGAAGTATCTCTAGAATGCAGGCGTTTAGAGCGGCGGGTTTGCTGCTGGATGGCTGGAGCGGTAGGAGCAGGCATGGCGAGACTGAAGCAGCGGTTTCACCGGAGGCGAGGGCGAATGGGTCAGTCACGCTGTCGGGTGAAGAAGGAGCAGTAGGATCGTTGAATTTTTTCAGGCATTTTCTCCTTGTATTAATGGTGGGTGGAAGTGGACAAATGCTTATGTGATCCGAAAATTCTGAATCGGATGGGGAAGACAGATATGTCTGGTAAGTATTCATTGTCAAAGATTAGCCTTGGGTCAGTACTCTTGAGTCTGCAGGCTGATTAGCGAGGCAAAAAGAAAAACCCATGACAGAGAGCAGTCTTTGCTTCCCAATATTCTGTAATGTTGTTGAGTTGATCTTGTGGTATTTGATTCATTTTCCTGTTTTCTCCAATTTCTTCCAGTTAAGCTTTTAGTAAATTTATATCACTCAACGTCTTTTTTTCTTGTGGCAGCATTTTACTGAGTTTCAATGAACACATCTCTGTTTTCATCAGTAACATTTTGAAATCTGGTCGTCATTTTCATTAAACTGCCAGTTTTTGTGCTGTGGAGAAGTCAGTTAAGATGCCCACATGACCAGTATAGAATAAACTTTATGATCTTCCAGCTGCCTGAACATAATGAGACTGTAAACTCTGGGAGTTCTAATATACTCTATAAGGCTGAAAACAGCTTCTACTGATTATAATAATAATATCAATAATAATAACACAGCTTGGCATTTATGTGTTAATGATTAGGAAAATGCATTACACAATTCAAATACAATTGACAGTTTGAATGTGCTCTTCCCGTGCTCAATCCTGGAAGAGTAGCAGAATTCAACTTGTGTACTAGTACTGCACTAACATTCGATGCCTCCAATGTATTTGCCAGAAACAGACGGTTCGGTGCTTTTACTGATTTTGTTTCCTCTGACATTCTGGATCATCAGTAGAGAGATTTTTGCTCTTTTTGAAGCTTCAACCAAACATATCTTCTTCCATTTGCTCATTACTACCACTAAATAAACAGTACGATTCTATAAGCTTAACATGTCTATTTTGCTTCACTCAATCGCACAAGATTATATGCGACTCCACACTTAGTCCACGCACAGTGTTACTTCAGCGCATTGATTTATACATTTAAAATACATTGAGCACTATGAATGTATGTGTGTATAAACGTATGTGTGTGAGATTTCATTGTTTTTGGGGTTTTTTTAACGCCGACACCTCATGTTGGACAAACATGCCCAGTTTAGAAAGGGACTACTGTATGGTTATGAAAAGCCTTTTGGTAGAAACACATTTTTTATTTGGGGGTGAAGGTGGGGGCCCCCACTAAAGAACCTGATGGGATTAAACTGCCTTTCATTATTTATTCGTAAAAATTGACTGTACTTAAAATCTTAGCTGTGAAGAGGCTGTGAGACTTTCAAAACAAATTACAACGAGGCCCTCTGGGTGTTATAAAATATAGAAGGATAGGAGTTTGGCATGGGTGTGATGTTTACCAAGCACACTGGACTCGAGACATTGAACGCCAGCCATACTTTTTTTTATGTGCCTGTGGAGCTAAAAGGAAAATATTTTGGAAAGGAACCTTATCTTAGTCGGACAATTTATATGAATAAATAAATAAATATTACGTCTAATTAATTGTGTCCTCGCAGTAAACTTTATCCCAGATGTTCAACCCAGTAAGAAGTGATGAAGCCAATGAAATTGAGTTTTACCCTGCATGTGATGGTGTTGCTTTTACCGTTCAATTCTTCTCTACTACATGTATGTACTAGAAGCTCACAGACACAGAGAGAGGGAATAACTGAGAACTGAACCAGAGAGGGACTCAACGTGAATCTTAGAAATGGGGGCTTGACAAGGCAAGCACTTTGTTGTGGGGTGAGTATTAGTATTTTTTTTTCTTTTTATAAATTTAGACGTCGCCAATTATTATTTTTATTATTTTCTCCCCAATTTAGTCGTGTCCAATTATTTTTAGGCTCAGCTCACCGCTACCACCCCTGCGCTGACTTGGGAGTGGCGAAGACGAGCACACGCTGCCCTCCGAAGCGTGTGCCGTCAGCCGCCCACTTCTTTACACACTGCAGATTCACCATGTAGCCACCTCAGAGCTACAGTGTCAGAGGACAACGCAGCTCACAGGCAGCTAACAGGCAAGCCTGCAGGCGCCCGGCCAGACTACAGGGGTTGCTGGTGCACGGTGAACAGAGTACACCCTGGAAGATTTTTTATTTATTTATAATTTTTTATGTATACAGTTTATTTCAGTGTGAAAGCTTAAAAATAAAATCGTACCAAATTTTTGTGAGATGTAGGTCTGGATGGATTATTTGTGAATGTTTTTGTATGCAGAAATCCTGGTATGACAATGATACAGTTTAGTTTGAAAGCAATAAGAAACCATGTTTTATAAAGCAAGGTGACTAATTGATATGTACCTTAGATTGATGTACAGTATGAAGAAAATAAGGCCCAGTCTTTACCAGTCCCTTGTTTTAGAAGTTTTTTACAACTTATTTGCATGAAAGACCAGAATAGAATAGTTAACCTGAGGATGGCAGTTTAACATACTAGCGTTGGTAAAATCCTGTTTGGGCGTGCACAGTCTACATTGATATTTTGCTGCTGTCATTATGTTGTCAACAACATGACAGTGACACATTGCTAGTAACTCCAAAGCTTACAATTCACAGTCTGATGTTAAATATTGCAATAAAAAATGGCACTGGGGGGGGGGGGGGGGGTCTGTAAAACTATCCCTGTCTGTAAAACTATTCTAAGTTCACAGCTGTTAAATTCAGAAAGATGCTACTTGAAAACTCCATATGAAAGAAACCTGATTCAGACAGACTAATGGCCGGAATCTATCTGAGCAGTCATCTTCTGGGGAGTGCAAAATGTGTACCCAGTGGACGTCAGAACTGTAATATTTCAGTCAGTATACATACTGCACAATTATACTTAATAATTCACATGTCTCTGGTCTATTAGCAGCATCACAACGCATCACACTGCAGTTGGTTGACTGAAGGTGGCCGTGTGATGTGTACACAAGCCATGGCTTAAACCCATTGTCTTCCAGGCTGCTATTAAGCTCTGTAACAACTGCTAGTAGAAAAAACAGTACCACAATATGTTAAAACAGGTATTTTCTAAAGCAAGATTTTTATTTAACTTAGTGTATGTTTATTAAAGCCTTGTTTTATTATTTGTATATTTATGGACACTAAAACACATTACAGAATGTAGTGCATTGGTGCAAATATTGACTTTGCAGAATTACTGCAAGAAAAATGACAAGTTTGTGAATCACAGAACAAGATTGTTAACTTTCATCCACAGTCGTACATTGGGTTACTGAGCACTTAAGATTAAAGAAAGAACTGAAAAAATAATTTAAAAATAATGCAACTTAGCTGAGCCCATATTGTCTTCCATGGCAGGATCATATGATTTCTAAGAAGCCATATATAGCAAAGAAAAAAATAATTGTACTGTGTTAAAAAGAATGCAACTTAGCTGAGCCCATATATATAGCAAAGAAAATAAGAAATATACTTTGTCAAAATGCTTTTGCAGGGGAATCAAATTAAGATTCTTCAAGCAGTGATAGATGGAGGCAGCTTCAAATACAACCCATAATTTTAAAAAACAAATACATATGTTAACCTCGCTGGCAACAGATATACATGTTTATCTAAAAATGTTTAGTGCTGGCTTCGGGAAATCTTAAGAAGATCAGAAGCTGGAACATCACCAGATACAGGCTGGTTGCGTTACACTAAAAAGTGTCTGCTCCAAAGAATAATGAACACAACTGGCTCAATGCCATTCCTTATGGTATGCAGTAAATTAGAATATGAAGCTCCTTACACCATCTGTTTCAAAACAGAAAGATAAAGCATCCCATACACTTCAACATAATGTATCCGTTATGATCTGTTATGGTCAACCCAATTTAAACTAACTATCAAAATAAGTTTTCACCTTGTTTGCTTGTAGGTAAGCAGTCATAAAATCTGTTAACACAAGTTACTGAAAAACAGATCTACTGTAAGTGCTTAATCCCATGTGCATAGCAATAACATCACCAGTGAATTGTGATCTTCCACTCAATATACCTATATGCATGCATACATGCAATCAGTTGCATCAACACACCTTCCAATCAATATGCATTCCAGGGCATAGCTAAAAATAGATTTTTACTGAGGCAAAAATCAAATTTTTGTGTAAATAAAACCTGCATATCCTGTTATGAAGATGAAAGTTAAAGCCTGGAGACCATTAATGCAATCTGCAAAGCAATATAAGCTGCCAACTCTTTAGCCAGTGACCCACCTTGGATGATGTTTGAAATTTCGTGACCCGTATTTTTTAAAACAAATGACCTCCCAGCAAAACCACACCAACCTAAAATTACCCTATTCACATTGTCAGAAATCTGTGACATTAAAACGACAAGAAGAATATAACTTATTATTATTATTATTATTATTATTATTATTATTATTATTATTATTATTATTATTATTATAAGTAGATATACCTTCATTGAGACATGTGTTTGGTTCACTGCTACTGAAATGAATGCTGATAAGATAAACTGATAAAACTGGTTCTGCCACTGCTGGGACTGGTAAGACTGGTACTGCCACTGCTGGGACTGGTAATACTGGTGCTCCCACTGCTGGGGCTGGTAAGACTGGTTCAGCCACTGCTGGGACTGGTAAGACTGGTGCTGCCAATGCTGGGACTGGAAAGACTGGTGCTGCCACTGCAGGGACTGGTAAGATTTCTGATACTAGTACTAAGACTGATATGACTGTTGGGAATGGATGATGCCACGATTAAAACCACTGATTTAAAAGGCTTTCCTTTAAATAGTGTTTGTCAACTAACTATAGTCTGATCTACCGAAACTCTATAAAACTTCCTCCTGGGACACCTCCTTGTCTTTGTGGACATATAGCAGGGCAAGGCCATTCTGTCTATTTTCTCCCATGCTGCTGTGACAGCAATCAAATATATTGAAAGGATGCACTCAGTTCAACTCTTTCTAAGTCATAAACCACAATATAAACCCAGATATGCCTGAATTTTTGTCTCTTATAGTTACAATTTCTTATGAAGATGACAGTAAATAACGTAAAAAGTCACAGAATCAGCATCAAACTGAATGAAACAGAATAAAGCTGAGCTGAAAGGAGGCACTACGACTGAAATTGGGTCTGAAACACTGTATCGAGTTAGAGGATTGCAAGAGGATGCCAACAGCACACTCTTTTATTTAAGAACACAACGCGTTCAGCACAGCAAACAGCAGCAACAGCACAGTAACACCAGACAGCAACCAACTACCCACCTGCTTACAGATATTCACACAAAGCTGGCCAACTGAAACCCCCCAGAGTCCCAAACAGCAGGCTGGTGCACTGCCATCTACAGTTCCAGCTTCCAGGGGAAAGGTAGCAGTGATCCCAGCTGTGCTGTGCATTAAATACACATGGTCCCATGCATCATCCAGTAGTATATTGTACTTTTTTTTTTTTTTTAATGTACCTGGCTGATTATTACAGAGGCAGCTGCTACGCCCCTGCTTCATATAGTAAAACAGCTGTAGCAATAACACTGACCCTTTTAGAATGATGCCAGTACTATCCACCAGGGGCTGTTGTGTCTTTCTGTGAAGATGCTAGATACATAAAGTGCACATTTGAGAACCCAAACTTGATAATCCATTCTTCTGAAGTGATAAAACTGAAAAAATGTTAATAATAAACAAGGTCTGTTTAATGATGGAATACACTCTTTACTGTGATATCTACTAGGAAAACAAAGAACTAAATAAAGCACCCAACAAACGCCTAAAAAGGTCACAGTATGACCAACATGGTTCCATGGTCAATGGTATCAAATCACTGATATATGAGAAGGTCACCATTTTCATTTAGCCACCAGAGGGCGGCATGGTCTGCATTAAGCAAACTCAAATAGAATTCACCGATTTCACACACGGTACAAGCAACCAATTAAAGTCTGTAGTCAAACGCTATTACTACCATGCAGTCCTGCTGAACCGTTCACACCAAACTACTGCTACAAAGACCAGGATACTGCAAGGGACATATTTCGGTTAAATGTGTGATTCACTTCCACCTACACTGAAGCCTTACCAGGAAATGAAAGCATTCTTCATACCTAAATATTTCACAAATGTGTTTTTTACAACGTCGGAACACACCTCTTCACTTTTTGAACTGCACCGTTCTGATTTGTGAGGAAAATGACTAGAGTTAATTACAGACCCTAGTCTTACATGACCAAAGCACTTTGTGTTTATAGGTTCCTGATGCGAGCTAGAATGGGGGACTAAACCGTTTTAATGTGTCCAACCCGGTGTTACTTAATGCTCCATAAAACAAGCGTCTTGGACCGTTCTGGATCACATGGAAAACTCACTTTGAAGAAGGAGTTTATGAGCTACATTCTCCTTCGTCACTATAGGAGTCTTTGGGGCCTGGGGTAACCCAATTATTGCTAAGATCATTTTCATTCAGCTACGCCCTGCAGGGGACAGTGTCAATAAAAGGCCATTGATGTTGCATGAGTGAATTGATTAAGGAGAATTAAAGAAAAGTAGTGCACTGTGAAATGCCAGAAGGATATGTTTATTTACATTGAAGCACTCAGTATGTAACGTTTCCATTTCTTGTCAAACATGAGGATAAGATTACTTTGAATTTCTGTCCAGTACAAGGGGTCCTGCTGAGTCTACAATGGGAGTTGTTGTAGAGCTTGCCATCTTCAAAGCTGTAATGTTTTTTATTGGTATTTAATCACGATGCTTATACTTGTTTTGCTTATATTTATCATCTGGATGCTTTACATTACATTGATCTGCATGTGATTAAATGCACAATCTTTACAGTAAATACAAAAATACATAAAATATGGTTAAATTACGCATGGGTGTGTGTGCATGTATACTATGCTTTACACATTTAGCTGTAACTTAGCTGTTTGTAACACTGAGAAACTGAACGGCATGTGAGTACATTGACATTGATGCAATTTGTTTTGTTTCACAGCTGGCTCATTTCATCTTAGAGGGGCCAGCTCGAGGGAACACAGAGCATTATCTTTATAGGGCCAGCAATCCCCCAAGGCCCGCCTCTCAGCCACTCAGAGCGAGGGAGATTCACACACCCTCTCTCCCTCCTCTCCGTGTCACTGCCATGACCCACAGACGGGTATTGTAAGGCTGCTGCCCTCTTCCTGCAGCACTATGAATGCACCCGAAGAGTCAGCACAGGTTAAGTCTAGAAGAAATACACGATTTACCTTAATCCAGGAAAAACATAAATACATGGAAGCTCCCATTTCGGCTCTGTTAGTTTCACTGACACTCACATCAAACATAATTTCTCCGGTTCTACAAGTCCCAAAGTAATCGTCAAAGGCTCATTTGAAAGGTAATAACCTGGACTAGCTGGCATTTATGTATTTATTTAATTGTCTATCCTTTAACAACAAAACAAAAAACTCAAAAAAAACTTCCAATCGAAAAACTAATTCTAGAAATTTGTAGAAAATTAATGAAAAATAAAAATTGAATTAGCTTGGTTGGATAAGTGTCCACCCCCCTTGTAATAGAAATCCTAAATTCGCTCAGGTGTAACCAATCGCCTTCAAAATCACACACCAAGTTAAGTGACCTCCACCTGTGTTAAATAGTAGTGACTTACATGATTTCAGGATAAATTCAACAGTTCCTGTAGGTTCCCTCTGCTGGGTAGTGCCTTTCAATTCTATTCAATTCTATTTTGATATCTTTATGTTTGTTGTGTGTAGGTTTTGTGCTTATTTTATTTAATATTTACTTTTATATATGTCATATGGCTGATATGTAAGACTGTTTAGGACATTGTACAGCGCTCTGAAATCACTTTGTGATCTGATGCACTTTATAAATTATATAAATAAAAACAGCAAAGTCTCAACCATGAGCACCAAGGCGCTTTCAAAAGAACTCCAGGACAAAGTTGTTGAAAGGCACAGATCAGGGGATGGGTATAAAAAAAAGGCCTTGCATATCCCTTCGAGCACGGTCAAGACGATTATTAAGAAGTGGAAAGTGTATGGCACCACCAAGACCCTGCCTAGATCAGGCCGTCCCTCCAAACTGGATGACCGAGCAAAAAGGAGACTGATCAGAGAGGCTAGCGAGAGGCCAATGGCAACTTTGTAAAAGCTACAGGCTTTTATGGCCAAGACTGGTCAAAGTGTGCATGTGACAACAATATCTCAAGCACTCCACAAATCTGGCCTGTATGGTAGGGTGGCAAGAAAGAAGCCATTACTCAAGAAATCCCACTTGAATGCAAAAAAACACTCAAGAGATTCTGTAGCCATGTGGCAAAAAGTTTTGTGGTCTGACGAAACTAAAATGGAACTTTTTTTTTGCCTAAATGCAAAGTGTTATGTTTGTTGCAAACCCAACACAGTGCATCACCCAAAGAATACCATCTCTACTGTGAAGCATGGTGGTGGCAACATCATGTTATGGGGATGTTTCTCATCAGCAGGGACTGGGGCACTTGTCAGGATAGAAGGGAAAATGAATGGAGCAAAGCACAAAGAAGTCCTTGAGGAAAACCTGCTGCCCTCGCAAGAAAGCTGAAATTGGGAGGAAGTTCACCTTTCAACGTGAGAACGACCCAAAGCACACAGCCAAAGCTACACTGGAGTGGCTAAGGAACAAAAAGGAAAATGTCCTTGAGTGGCCCAGTCAGAGCCCTGACCTAATGACTTGAAGATTGCTGTCCATCAACGCCCCCCAAGGAACTTGACAGAGCTTGAACAGCCTTGTAAAGAAGAATGGTCAAATATTACCAAATCGAGGTGTGCAAAATTGGTAGAGACCTATCCCAACAGACTCACAGCTGTAATTGCTGCCAAAGGTGCTTCCACCAAGTTTTAACTCAGGGGGTGGAGACTTATCCAATTATGATCTTTCAGCTTTGTATTTTTAATATATAATTTTCTTCTCAATAAAAACTTAACAGTGTGGAGTATGGTGTGTAGATAAGTGAAAATAAAAACCTCATTTAAGCATGAAACTGTGAGGCACTGACACAACAAAATGTGAAAAAAGGGGGTGTAGACTTTCTATAGGCACTGTATGTACTAGAACTCAAAGAATGTTTGCAGTATTTTATGGTCAAGCACACTGTTTAAATTTTAAAGTGAGACTTAAACTAGCCCAGCAACTTGTGTTCACTGTCTTGGACAAGAACGATGTGATCTATAAGAATACTAGTCAGGATGCACTTAAGAAGAGCTATACAATGTATAACAGGATGTGTAGATTTGCACTTCAGTGCACTCCACTAGAACATCACTGTACATTGTACCTTAAGCTAAATCTGTTATCAGCTGCCAATAGGAGGAACTTCCACTGGAATCAGATTATTTTTAAAGGGGCGCATAATACGCTGCCTGTCTGTCTAAACTGTTTATTCCAGGAATTTATATGTGAAGGCAGCCTACGAAATTCCAGCGGCACAAAATATTTAGCTAGTACCACCTGCAGTCCTGCATACTCTAGTTTCCTGCTAGTCAGACCTAAGGAGGGGCAAATATGGGGGATAAGTTCCTCAGCAGGGCCCTCAGGTCTCAGGTCTCTGACGTCAGCTCTGATTCTCTTCCTCAGGATCTCATGGCAATCTTCGTGGCACAGCAACATTGCAGGAGGGATCAAGCAGCCCTCCAACCATAAAATGTAAAAGTCACAACAGAAGCACACAGTCACTTTGCTAAATATTATTATAGTACTATGATTCACAGTTTTTTTCTTCTTCCTTGAAGAAAATATCACCTCACTCCCCTCATTATGATTATTTAATTTCATCCTGAACCCCATAGTCAAAAAGAACAAGATTCCTTTTGTAGCAATAATGATTCAAAATGTACACTGGGCGCCTACGGAAATGCTACGGAAATGCGAGAATTAACTTTTACAAAGACCCATTCAAATTTGCAAAATAATTATATACCAGGGAGAAAAATGGCACACCAAAAGTAATGACACTTCAGCCATCAACACCAGGCAGAAGGATATTTACATCACCAGATGGATGGAAATGCAGATGGATCACATTAGTGTACAGTAAAAGAAGCTATGTCTTAGTTGGTTCTTATCTTGGCGAGAGCTGAGTCCAGTATCAGCATGAAGTTTTAACACCTACTCTCATGTAACAACCTGAACCTGTGCTCCGAATCTGTTTAGTGCAAAAAAAAAAAGATCTCCATGCTACAGTAATACCAGATTTCTCAAACATTAAAGCTAAACCAATTGACAATGCTATATTCATTAACCTTAATATTTTAAACAAGGGAGAACATCCAGACCAAACCAGGTGTCTGTAGGAACTGGTTCATTAGCAAATTGAAATTGAAAGTGACGTGTGTGTATATAGAGACGGCAGAACTGCACATTACTGTTAACTAGAATCCGTTGAGAAGCTACAGCGCCACTAATTTCCACCTGCAACAAAGGTGTTACTTGCATTTCCCTAAGCCAACTAAACTAAAACCCCATCAAGGCTAATGGATCTCATAAGTTTCAGCCATTCGGGGCTCGTATAGATGCATGAGCTTAAATATGAAACCAAAGGATTAACTGCACAGAACATGTGTGCTATTGAACATCCACCAAATGTGTTCTTCAAAACAAAACCACAATGATAAAATTGCACTTCAGTGTACTCCACTAGAACATCACTGTACACTGTACTGTACCTTAAGCTAAATCTGTTCTCACCTGCCAATAGGAGGAACGTCATTTTTGGTATTGTATCTTGTGTATAACACACTTGACAGAACTGCCATGAGTTAACTCTTGAATATTACCCTATCAAAAACGCAGTAAGTCTACCCTATAAAAAACTATAATCCGAGGAAACACCACCATTTGTACACAAAGCACATCGATGCTTCGTCCAGATTTTATGTAAAGTTTGGATGCTCCTGTACCATTTTATACCAGACGAATTGACAACCTGTGCATACAACACAGAAAGATTATTCTTCAACATGTAAAAGGAAACATGATATATTCTGAGAATTATGGTTCCTATTGAACCTTATTAAAAAAGAAAAATACACAATAGCGCCTATTTATCACAGTTTTTACTTGAACTTTGCACCACTGCTGTGAAAGAAAAACAGGTAATGTTATGTAATTAGGGTACTCGGACGCACAGATAACTTCTGACTGGATTTGTAGTTTTTGTGTGTTTTCTTTTAATGGTAAAAAAGTGCAAATTGCACCCTGGAGTAAACCATTGTGACAAATAGGGGCCAGCGTTCTTAATAACAAATATATTTGTATGAGGTTGTTTTTATAGTCCTGACCCTGGAGACCCAAGTCCTAATAAAGCCTGCTTGGTATTTTCTTGCCATGTAATGATGAAACCAGGTTGTACTTACAAAATGCAGCAATATTTAACACAATTTCCTGGATTTTTTTTTTTTTTTGGTAAAAAAGTTCACAACTGCATAACAGTAAATACAAATGTAATGTTCTCCCTAGTAATCTAGTTTTTTTTTTTTTTAATAGTTCTTATTATAGGGAGCCATTTACTCACCAAACATTTTTTAGAGATCTTTTAATCTATTTATAATGACACAAGTAACAAAGCTTTAGCTACACATACTGTCATCTCAATTCCCCTCATTCCTGCCCTAAAACAGTGGTAGGCAACTAACTAATTCCACTTCTTTGTTCCAACAATGTCAGTATTATTATATTAAATCCATGAAACCTCTGACCAAACACTGCTAAAGGGACTCTGTGACTCGAGTCTTACCCCCAAATAACTCGACTTGACTCGAGCAAACTCTGTGACTCGACTCGAGTCTTACCCCCTAGTGACTCAACTTGACTTGAGCAAACTGTGACTCGACAAGAGTCTTACCCCCAGTGACCCGACTCTTGCAAACACTGTAACTCAACTCAAGCAAACTCTGTGACTTGACCCGAGCAAACTCTGTGACTCAACTTAAGCAAACTCTGTGACTCAACTCAAGTCTTACCTTCCAGTGACTCGACTTGACTTGAGCAAACTCTGTGACTTGATGCAAGCAAATTCTGTGACTCAACTCGAGCAAACTCTTTGACTCAACAAGTCTTACCCCCCAGTAACTCAACTTGACTCGAGCAAACTCTGTGACTCGACACAAGCAAATTCTGTGACTCAACTCGAGCAAATTCTGTGACTCAACTCGAGCAAGTTCTGTGACTAGACTTGAGTCTCACCCCCCAGAGACTCGACTTGACTTGATTATAACACTGCCTCAAGGTTTTTACCCCTAGATGTCTTTATTATACCTGTAACCTAAATTACCTAACAGAACCGATTGAACCTGGTTCAAGGTCTTAATCACATAATGATTTAATGATACCTATAAAACCTGGAGGACTCCGGACTTTGGGGACCATATTGCTGAGTCAAGTAGTCACAGAGTTTGCTTGAGTCAAGTCGAGTCACTTGGAGGTAAGACTCAAGTCAAGTCACAGAGTTTGCTCGAGTCAAGTCAAGTCACTTGGGGGTAAGACTCGAGTCGAGTCACAGAGTTTGCTCGAATCAAGTTGAGTCACTTGGGGGTAAGAGTTGAGTCGAGTCACAGAGTTTGCTCGAGTCAAGTCACTTGGGGGTAAGACTAGAGTCATGTCGAGTTACAGAGTTTGCTCGAGTCGAGTCACTGGGAGTAAGACTCAAGTCGAGTCTTTGACATGCCAAACTCAAGTCGAGTCAAGTCACAGAGTTTGCTTGAGTCGAGTCGAGTCACAGAGTAGGTTCTAGTTGATTTCAATCACTGGGGGTAGGACTCGAGTCGAGTCAAGTCTTTGACATGCCAAACTCAAGTTGAGTTGAGTCACGGAGTTTGCTTGAGACAAGTCAAGTCACAGAGTTTGCTCTAGTCGAGTCACAGAGTTTGCTCGAGTCAAGTCGAGTCACCTGGGGTAAGACCCGAGTCACAGAGTTTGCTCAAGTCGAGTCATAGAGTTTGCTCGAGTCGAGTCACAGAGTTTGCTCGAGTCGAGTCGAGTCACTTGGGGGTAAGACCAGAGTCACCGAGTTGCTCGAGTCGAGTCACAGAGTTTGCTTGAGTTAAGTCACAGAGTTTGCTTGAGTCAAGTTGAGTCACTTGGGGGTGAGACTCGAGTCACAGAGTTTGCTTGAGTCAAGTCACAGAGTTTGCTCGAGTCAAGTCGAGTCTTTGACATGCCAAACTCAAGTCGAGTCGAGTCACAGAGTTTGCTGGAGTCAAGTCGAGTCACTTGGGGGTACAACTTGAGTCGAGTCACAGAGTTTGCTCATGTCGAGTCACTTGGGGGTAAGACTCAAATCAAATCTTTGACATGCCAAACTTTAGTCGAGTTGAGTCACAAAGTATGCTCGAGTCGAGTCAGAGTTTGCTTGAATCAAGTCGAGTCACTTGGGCGTAAGACTCGAGTCACCGAGTTGCTTGAGTCGAGTCACAGAGTTTGCTTGAATCAAGTCGAGTCACTTGGGCGTAAGACTCGAGTCACCGAGTTGCTTGAGTCGAGTCACAGAGTTTGCTTGAGTTAAGTCACAGAGTTTGCTTGACTCGAGTCACAGAATTTGCTCGAGTCAAGTTGAGTCACTTGGGGGTAAGACTCGAGTCACAGAGTTTGCTTGAGTCAAGTCACAGAGTTTGCTCGTGTCAAGTCGAGTTTTTGACATGCCAAACTCAAGTCGAGTCGAGTCACAGAGTTTGCTCGAGTCGAGTCACAGAGTTTGGTCGAGTTGAGTCACTGGGGGGTAAGACTCGAGTTGAGTCACAGAGTTTTCTCGAGTCAAATCGAGTCGAGTCACCTATCTGGCTTGAGTCAATTTGAGACATTAGTTCTTACAGTTCGAGACAGTTTGATTTAATCAGATTCATTTTACAGGAGATTAGCAATCTACAAATAAAAGGAAAATAACATTTAAATTAAAAATACAAAATTGAGATGCACAATAATGTGGTCATACTTGCCCTACTGATGTTCACCATTAAAGGTCCACGGTTTCTGCCTTGTGTTTTGTCTCTCAATTTCAGTGAATTCATGATTCCTTGGCCTGTTTATAAGCAGATTTTGTTATTGACCATACAGAGGCCCTTTTACCTGTGCTCAGTTGTGTTGGATGTACAGTAATGGATACCACAAAACAAAAGAATGCATTTAATCATGTATTTACAATTTTACTGATGGCAGCCTGAGTGTTTTTCACTTTTTCTCAACAATGAAACTCCCTGATAGTTTTTTTCAGATACCTTAACCATATAACAAGACATTTTGTGGCATTTAATTTGATATTTTATATAGAAATCTTGCTTCTAAGCTTAGAATATAGCAGCTAAAAAGGCAAACAGTCCAAGTAATGCAACTGAGGCGAAATCAAAGTTTTACATCCATTGCATACTCGAACATATATGTGCCAGTCCAAAATCAATAAACCCAACCTAATTTGCTTAATATTACGTAAAGAATGTATCTTGAAAGGCTAAGAGTTTAGCATAATAAAAAGTGTTGTTCACTAATGCGCTTAAAAAAATAGCGAAAATATTTCACAAAGAACACATCACATCATAATCCTCCTATCCCCTCTAAATACCTTTTGTCAAAATAACATAAACAGCTGTTTTTAGTTGATGGCACCTGCAGTGAAAACAAAATAAAACAAAATGCAAGGTAGTAGTGTGAGCAAGAACATACATTTTATAACGTGATTAACACAGGGTGCAGCACATCAACAACGTCAAGAAATAGAGCCTGGAGTAAAAAATAAAAAGAAAGAAATGCCAAAATGTAATGCATTTATTACAGAGAGTGTATTGAAATGAGCTAGCTGCTTTAAAAAAAAAAAGATAATACTAAGAGTGAGAGGGTGGCTTTTGAAATAAACATTAAAATAACCTAGATTTAAATGGTTTAACGAGTCTTGTCAATTATTTAACGTTAGCAGGGATTCGAGTCAAGTTGAGTCTTTTGAGCAATGATGACAATGACTCGAATCATTACAACTCTGCCTTGAGGACCAGAAAGTCCATCTGCAGACCTCTCAGGGTGGTTTTTATCAATTGTGATGGTGTGTTTTTCCATGCAGGCAGCTCTCAATCCATGGTTCCTAGCCTGAAAAAGTATGTGGACTAGAAAAGTATATCACATTACCAGTCACACATCCCCCATTTTTGTTTCTTACTTAAAAATGTAACAGCTGTTTTTCTTGAAAATTGACCAAATGTATCCAGTTATGTGGTTAAGCTACAACCCTAGCTTCTGCAAGTGCCTTGCATATTAATGCAGCCGAAGATATGAACACCTCCCTTAAATCTCATTCCAGACATTTTTATGGAAATGTTGCTGTCTCTAGGGCTAAGATTTGTGGGAAACTGTATGTTTTTCTTTCCTGAGACTGAAAGGTGTAAAGCGGGGTTTGATAAAAACATTTTTAAAAATCCAGATTGACAAGCTTGCAGTTGTACCTTACAGTAAAATGTGTTCTGTTGAATTAGGGCTGACAGGATTCATTTCAGCCCAGTGGCAGCTCTGCTGCTGAAGGGAGACTTCCTGTTGTCAGAATATATAAAATGTGCATACATCTCACAGCCAGAACCAACACAGGCAGGAAAGGTGAGAGCAGTGAGACAGCAGTGAACACAAAGCATTCAAGAGCAACACCAAAACCACAGTGCTCATAAAAACCAGCCCACTGACCCGTGTCTTCCACTAATCCATATCTTCCACTAACCCATGTCTTCCACTATCCAATGTCTTCCACTATCCCATTTCTTCCCTGCTTCTGTTTCATCTGGGTTTAGGGTACTTTTTTGTATGTTGTTTTTTTTGTTTTTATTAAAATGATAAAGGCATTCAAATAAATTATTGAGGTGATCTTATAAATGCATTGTCCTGTGTGTGTGTGTTTAATGAATAAAATGTGTGTGTCAAAAATAAATTAGTTTATGATTGGTAAAAAAAAGCAACTGTATAGGAGGAGAGAGAGTGACTGTCGTAAGGTAAATATTTCCTTTGATTAAGCAAAAAAGCTCAGAAGCTGGGACCCTGCCAAGAAGCACAGCATGATTTGAAATATATTTTTCAACAAATTATGTTTTGTTTTATTTTTGTAAAAATGAAACAAGTGTTCATCCTCCCAGTCAATATGAAATCTCCAAAATTCTAGTGTTCTCAATCTCAGGGAAAATTGTTCTTTCCACTTAAAACTAAAAAGACAACTACAAGGTTTGTTTTAATATTATTTACATAGTTTTGCAACTTGACCTTATAAGGAGTATTACATTGTTCATGTTGGATCTATTTAGTGTAGACTGTAGCCTTCTCTCCTGTGTTCTCTTTACACAGTGACATGCATGGTGGCAAGCGACTAAACTGCTATGCAATGAAAGGGAATATAACAAAGTAAATGTCAATCTTGTACAAGTCAGTGGAATGATGAAGGCCGTAGACAAAAACATTAGTCTACTCAACTTATGGCTTTTTCGAGTGCAGAATTAGTGATAAAGTCAATACGACATTGTTACTACTAGTAGAATTGAGTCATAAAGCCATGTCATAAACCTCAGGCCTCTTTAACCACTAGGGCTCTAATGATCCTACTGCATAGCAAAGTAGCCCTGTGCTCAGTTCTATTCCGATTAACTTCTGTGCCATGCCAGTGGGGAGATACAGCAGGAAAGGGTTTTTATATTTTTGTATTATTGTTAATATTCATGAGGCAGGAGTCAGACCTGTGTTCCTTGAGGAATGATGAAAATTGCAGAATTGAAATCTCCCAGGATTGAAAGAAGGCTCCATTTAGAAATGAGGTGGTTGATCTGAAAGGATTGAATGAGAGAGTGAATGCGTTCCAGTTTATCGTGAGACAGACAGGCTTAATTTCAACAAGAGGTCAGATGGAACGTAAATGAGCATCGCCACATAAACTGCACATAGGTAAAAAACGGCATCCTTTGGAAATGCAGAATGAGGAATTGAAATTATCGCATTACTGTCTGCCACCAAAATATGTGATGGGTCTTCCATGAAAATCTGCTTGTTGAAAAGGCAAGCTGAAGAATGGATAGGAGAAACTGCAGACGCACAATTCCTAAAAAGAAGAGTGTTGTTGAGAGCAGGGAAACAATCATTTGAGCCTGAAGAGGAGGCTGCTTTTGGACACAGAGAGGTAGAACGGGCGGTGGAAACACAAACTCCTCAAACGTTAACACAGAGACCACTGAAGAATCTATTAAAGAGATCATGATCGGGTTGAGACTAACCAATCAGTGAAGCTGCTCTGGTTGAAAAAGCTTTATGATACTGGTACCGCCATATCTGATGAAAGATCAAGAGTAAGTTTTTTACATAGCAGTGATCCTGAGATTTTAGAGTAACAGACAGATCCCTACAGTCAACTACACTGTGATCTGGAAATTCTGAGGTTGCAATTCAAATAGAGACCAGATTAACGTCTTTACCTTCAATAATAATAATTGCATCTCAGTTGAGGAGAGAGAGAGTGGCGATGAACAGCTCAAACAGAGGAGGTTCCTGTACCAGAGGCGGTCGCTAGAGTGAAGATTGGCTACTCGAGAGTAGGTGTGGGCGTGGCTGGAGCAGCGGGAGAGACGAGAGCTGTTGCCACTGATGAGGAAGTAATGGCTGCTGGTTCCAAGCAAGGGATCCTGCTATTTAGCGCATCCATACGATCATATACTGTAGAAACTGTGGTGGAAAGTGGATGAATGAGTTGCTTGATATCATAAAAAATCTGAGAACACAAATTGGAGGAAGGATCACATAAAATTGAAAACTGAGGGGTTGTAGTCGCTGAATCGGAGGCGGGTGAAGCTTGCATAGCAGGGGCGGACCGTGAACTGACAAGTTTGGATCTGTGCTGAGACTTTTGTGGAGGAAAGATATGAAATTGCAATATGAAGCAAATAATGCAGCCCGATCGCTCCCTGCTTCAATGGGTAATCCTTTTTTTGAGTTTGCTAATGGGCCAATCCTGCGCTGGAGAATCATGCTGAGGTTTGTGTTTAGAGCTGCGAAGAGGAAAGGTAGTGGGTACAGATGGATAAGCAGAGGTTGAAGCAGCAGCATTATCAGATGTAGAAGCAGGACGGGTGAATTTCATTGAACATTTGTTTGGTGGATTATTTGTTGAGGGGAGACAGTCAGAAGGAAAGAGAATTTCTTCATCAGAGTGAGTCAAATGTAAATGAAAGCTACCTCAGATGAGTAATCATTTTAAAACGATTGAAAACAGTGGTTTGTTTTATGATTGCGTCTGAAAGTCTGCGTGGTAACCGCAAACTGAAAAGCAAGATAAGAATTAGGAAGCTGGCTACAGTTTAAATAGGGTGACTGACAGGTAATTAAAGGGTGACTGATAAATATTTTAGCGGGATGACACAAGGGAGGAGTCCCAGCCCCAGCCCTCCAAAACACACAGTTCTACTAATACACTGCTCAAAATGCAATTGCTTTAACATGTTCTGAATTCTGTTTCACTTAAAGTAATGTTGTTTCTGGGAAACTACAGCAGAGCAAAAGTTTACTTTCTTTCCAATATATAACATGGAGTGTATATTCCCACTGAGAGGAAGAAGATAAAAATACAACTTTTTGGGGTGACATTAAAGTAAAGTTTAAATTGCTTACTCAAAGAAAGGACAATGGTAAAACCACAATTAGTATCTGGAACCTATCTCCTAGCACAGGAGTTTTCAACTGGGGGTAATCATACCGCTGGGGGCACTTCTAAAGGTCATAAGGGGTACACTGAATAAAAATGAAAGAAAAAGAAAATAATGAACTTCAATTATTGTTTTTTTAACTGTATTATATATATTATCTCTAAACCACCGTACATAAATATTTCATTTTTCTTCAGCAGGTGAAACGTTTATGGAAGCCCTGAACTGCAGATTTTAAAAAAAATTAAAAACATACTTCCCACCTGTATGCATGCATGATTTTGATTGAGTGATTTCTACTCTGATATTAGTGTGGGTGAAGCAGGGTCTGGTGGTTCTGCCTATGGAGAGTGCTCTGTGCTGCTCATGAATATTGAAGTTTTTAGCTGGTTGTATAATTGAATACTAATCAGTGAAGCGATCTCGCTGCATTTTTTTGAAGTATTAATGCTCCAGTAAGCATAAATAATAATTACAAATTCGATACTCATACGTTAACATTTTTTTTTTTTGCTTGGCAGGTTCTTTTGTAATCATAATAAGATGCATGAAACATACACATGGCTGTGGTCTGTAAAGCCCAGCATACACAAGAGAAATTGTTTCCAGAAACATGTTTCTTTAAAAACGGTCAGACAATCATTTTAGGAAAGGAGCCCAAGAGTATCTTAATACTTAGTTTTCTTAAAAAAAAAAATATTGACTTAAAATAAAACTAAATCCTAATTGGATATCCTTCAGATCACTAGACTAACACATTTGTATAGTGTGGTATTCTAAGCAGACTGATAGTTTATAACCTTTTGGCAGCCAAACAAATGGTCTCAAACTCAAACCCAATTGACGTGACAGTAAATACAAAACGAGAAGGAAACCAACAGTAATCTGTCAACATTTACATTGATCGAGTGTAAAATGTGCTGTCTTTGAAGAGTTAACAGTTAAGTTAGGGTCAGGACCTTTACAGTGCAACAGATCAGATCCGTTTTCTTCTGTTTATGAAACCATTTCCACAACGGCAGTGGAAATAACGTCTCACTTGCAGTAGAGTGGTGAAGATGGCTAACCTTGACTTCAAATCACTACTACTTGCCTACCCTCTCAGCTGGATGAAACAAGAAAGATAAAGCCATATTGTATTTATATTTTTCTTAAATATGATTCGAAAAGTTGGTGCGAGAAACGATTAGTGTCAAAAAGCTTCTCACTTTTCCGATCCATCTGTTTTAGATTGTAGTCAATGGCAGATCAGGAGATCTGACACCAGTGAAGTGCTGCTGGCAGCCAGTGGGAACTTTCAACACATTAGACAAGATTGAAGCAATTTTCTGCCTAAAAATACTGTCAGATCCAACTGTTATACAGCAGGCCTTGGGGCGAGCAGACCCCCCACCCCCCACCCCCCCCGGGGTCCCACAGCAACGCAGACAATGATGTGGCGGTATTCAAATTGTCTCGGAGCGCGTTTTTTTTTTTTTTTTCTTGTTTATCTGAAATATTTCAGAAAGTGTTCGGCTTTTAAAATTTTGTAATATTTAGAACAGAATGGAGATTTTTTAATTAATAGAGGATTTTACTAAAAACAAATCCATGCATGAAATATAAAATATGATTTACAGGAATACATTTTTATTTATTCACTGCTGAGACTTTCTGATATGTTTCTATGGTTATTGTGAAAATGCCCTAACTTGGTTTTTGTGTTTTTCTCTATCAAAACTCACTCCAGATCTGAATCAATGAAAAAAAACATTGCATTTAAAACACTTAGATAATTGCACAAAACCTCATAATTGTAGTAATAAAAGTATAAATACACACTCTACAGAAAATTTCAGTAAATCAGTTTTCATATACATATTCTGTAGTGTATCATTATTAACGAAACACACAGTGAAAACGTTAGGTTACAGAAGAAACCTCGGTTCCCTGAAAGAGAACAAGCAAACATGATCAACAAGCAATACTTTTGGAATATGCCTGCCACAGGCTAGATATTTACTGAGCATTTTTAGTCAGACCTGCCAATAGGCCCCTCCGGGCAGTGACGTCCTCAGTCCCGCCTACCGAGGGGTTAAACAGTCACCCCGCGACATCACTATTTCTTTTGATTTGAACCCTTGAATGCGAGTGAATCGACCTCGCAAGATTTGTTGGTCGTCTTCTGTTTCAGGGAACCTGGGTTATATCCGTAACCTAACGTTCCCTTTCAATTCAAGACGACCAACAACCAGTACTTTTGGGAAAGTATATCAAAACTGTCGCAGGAGAGCGTGAGCAGACACAGCCGGGGAGGGACGTCTCGCTACCGCCAAACTGATGTTTGTGGTGCGAGCGTGCAACCCTTGTGCCTAATGAAGACATAGACGGATCTACCACGTTAAGACGGTAGAACTTGGTGAATGTATGCAGAGTAGCCCAGCTATCCAGAGTACAAATATCAGTCAATGAAGCTCCTCTAAAGAGGGCATATGATGTAACCACTCCTCTGATAGAATGCGCGGCTACCCGCCCAGGTAGGGGTAGGCTGGCATTGGTATATGCAGTCGAGACTGTGTCCACAATCCAGTGAGACAGTCACTGCTTTGAGAGGGCTTGACTCACCATGACAGACGAAGAGCTGGTTAGACTGATGCAGTGCTCTTGTCCTATCCACATAACTTCTCAAAGCTCAAATAGGGCAGGAGGAATTCAATCTCCAATCCTCCTCTGAAGAAAAAGGAGGGTGATGGAAAGCCTCTAATTTTACTGATTGGTTTAAGTGGAACACTGCAACCACGTTTGGGAGGAAAGTGGGGTTCGTACGCAATGATACCCTGTTTCCATCATCCCAAATACGCATACAGACACTGTGCACTGACAGAGCCTGCAGCTCACTAACCCGCTTAGCTGAGGTGATGGCTAGCAAAAAGGCTGCCTTCATAGAGAGATATTTCAACTCTACGGAATGTATAGGCTCAAACAGGGCCTTAATAAGAGCCTCCAATAGCACTAGACTCCACTGAGCGCCCTTCAGAAAATGGGTCTCCAGGAAGAGAGTGCCTGGGGACACCGAATCAATGGGGACATGGCATGCAGATATGGCTGCTAGGTACACTTTCATCGTAGATGCGGATCTACCATCCTATAGCAGGCCTTGCAGAAACTGTAAAATAATTGCTATAGGGCCATAGATGGGGTTATGACCTATGGTCATACATCAATTTTGAAAATACCTCCGTTTATAGGCATACAACTACCTTGTGGAGGAGGCCCTAGCATTCTGCAGTGGACTGACAACTGCATCTGAGAGCCCTAAGGCAGACAAACAATCCAGTTCAGGGGCCAGACCCACAGTTGGAGTCTGTCCGGTTTTGAGTGCCAGTGCCTCTCGCCTGACTGAGGAGATCCATGAGTAGCATGATCTCCCAGGACTGGCCTTGAAAACCAGATTCTGCTGTGTCATGTGGGGGCCACAAGGAGAATTGTCGCCTTCTCTCTCCAGACCTTCTCTAAGAAGGCCTGGAGCAACGGTATTGGCAAGAATGCATGCAAGAGCGTCCTGGGCATCGACGCCTAGTGGACTACCACAGCGGTGGAGGGAGAACCATAGTGGGCAGTGAGTCGTCTCTGCCGTGACAAAGCAATCGACTCTGACCTTCCCGAAACATTGTCAAATGCACTCTACCACCTGAGGATGGAGTCACCATTTTGATGGGTGAGGACCTTCCCTTGAGAGGACATCCGCCACCTAATTCACCACTCGAGGGAGATGAACAGCCCGAAGGGATAGTAGGTTCCTTTGTGCCCAGATCAGTAGCTGAAAGTTGATGTGGTATAACCCCAGGGACCGAAGTCTTCCCTAGTGGCTTACATATGCTCCTACTGACATGTTGTCCGTGCCGACCAGGACATGTCTCGTCTGGAGTACTGGAAGGAAATGCTGGAGAGCGAGGTGAGCTGCTCGTAGTTCCAGTGCATTTATGTGCAGGGATGTCCAGCAACTCAACCAGGACCCACTGACTCCACTGCCTGCCCAGACCACACCCCAATCCGAGTTGGATGAGTTTGTCTTAGCTACCTGATGGCTGTGGATCACTCTCATCTTTACACCTTCACGCAGGTGAGAGGCTTGCCTCCACCGGCGCAGGGCTTCCCAGCCTGAGCGAGACACAGTCAGCTGTCGGTGTCTGCCATTTTTGGGGTGTAGCCGGAAGGCATTGAGTCATGCCTGAATAGGGCGCATATGGAGTAACTGCAGCTGGATGGCTGATGAAGCTGCGGCCATCAGACCCAGTAACTTCTGACACAACACCAATTGTACCATTGATCCCTGGGTTAGACAGCTGTGAATGGTGGTTACTCTGTCATCTGACAGGGAGGCTCTCATTGTAAGAGAGTCCAGCCAGAGACCCAGGTAAACCATACTTTGCACCGGTATTAACTGGTTTTAGCCGTTGTTGAGGGTGAGACCCAATCTCGCCAGATATTCTGTCACAATCTTCATCTGGGCCTTAATCTTAAGATCTTGCAGGTTAGTTTGTGTCACTGCTGCATTCAAATTCAACTCTTGACAACCCAAAACCAATCAGATTGCTCGTTGTACATTCCTGAACTCTTGACAACCCAAAACCAATCAGATTGCTCGTTGTACATTCCTGAACTCTTGACAGCCCTCAGAGCGTGCATGCTTGTGCTTGATTACACTGATAAAGATAAAGAACCACCTGCGTGATTTGCAGAATGTTACCCACAGAATTATATTACTGCAGGTCAGCAAGCTGGTAAAACCAGTGAAGCCTAGTCTGTTTCCATTTATGTCATCCAGCACTAAATTACAAAAAAAAACTGCAAGAATGCATCTTCTGAGGTTTGAATAATTTCCAAACCAGTTCACCCTCCCACCCCTAATTCAGACTTACACATATGCATTATTTCATGGCGAGAGACACTTTTTTACAATGTGCTTTTGCAATACTAATGGTAATTAGAGGAAAGAGAGTAGTGTATTACATTTGTTTCTGTTGGACTCTTGTAATGTTATCATGAGAGTTTACCGTATTTACTTTTCCTGACACAAGACTTGTTTCAGGGGTATTAATTAATCTAGTTACACATCTGCTTCACATGTTGGAGGAATATGGCAGCCAGAGCTAGAATTATTTTGGGAGAAGTATAATTAATTCATGTTTGAAAGTTATGATATAGAAAGAAAAACATAATTCTACAAATGTATTTCACATAGCAATGCAATGCATACACATGACTTGAACAGACCCAAGGTCTGAAGGGTAACAAGGCTGACAATATGAGAGAATTAGGGTTACTGCCCAGAATTTACTTTTAGCACATTTAACGGATCTGAATTGAATATTTTATTCTCATCATTTTTAAAAGTTCTATATTCAGATACAATAATGAGGGATTTAATGGGATGTAATCTCGAGAAATGCAACAACGAATGGATACTGTGGCCCTGGCATCTTACCTTCTACTCATTGTCTCATATTGGGTGTTTTAAAATAAACACACATCATGGCAATGGCATAGTTTTGATTTTAAAACACACGGGTCTAGTCATAAAGGGTTAACACCTGTCAAAATGAGAAAACAGGAGTACATGATCAGATCTGTCCATAGCTGCCTATTTAACGGCAGTTGCTATTTGACGAGATAATTCAGATAATGCATTGTTAAGCCCCAACGACTTTCGTCTATGAATGCATGTTTTTTAACGAATTGAGAGAAAGGTTAATGACTACCTGTGGCAAAGTGGTTGGTAAGGGGAACAGATGTCGCAGTGATGCGGTGCAGGAGTGATGAACAGACAACAGTGATTCAGTGAGAAAAAGTGCTTTTATTTGTAATCCAGGTCTGGTGACCGTCAAATAATAAATCCCCGCCTATACACAACAATGTGTAAAGCCCGGGGATATAAATAACAGGGCACAGTCCCGAACAAAGCAAACACACGGTCACCAGTCCTGGGTGAGTGCAGACGTGCGTGTGCGGTGGTGAAGACACCGGTAATTCGTGACGGTTGGTGCAGTGGTGATCAGGTTCGTGCTGACCCTCGCAACAGCTCCGGATTTGTGCGTTTAGCTGTCTAATGGTGAAAACACAGACAGTTATTTACACAGACACAAACAACACACAATACTCTTTCTTTTCTTTTACTGAGAGCTCCTCTCTCGATCCTTCTGTCTCTCCAGCGTTTTACCCAAACGAAGGAAAAGATCAGCGTTACCCTGGCCCCTATATGTAATCCCGCATGATATCGAGGTAAACGGTTGCAGCTGCCTTAATACTTGCAGCTGCCTCTCGTTTACCTTTCAAATCAATACGGTCTTACAACAGAGTCGCGCTTCTTTCCAGGCTGACCCACTTCCCGGTCCGGGAAATGAACTGTCAGACCAGCCCTTCCAGATACTTCTCCTCTCGTTCTTTAGCTCCCTCACAGGTCGGGAGGAAGATTCATCACCAGAACTCATCTTTCCTTCACACTACCTCATTAGCATAAAGTTTTCATTGGTCTTGAGCATCAATCTGCTATTCATAAGAGTGAATGACAGCAAAATGCTGTCGGCAACTTAGAGTTATTGAACACTTTCTACAGTTGAATCTAAACTAACGACAGCCTCTGCAGATTATTTTTTTTAAAGACATATTTTATTACTTCACTTGCTCTGTTATGCAGTTTGACTTACAGGTGATTAACACTGCAGCTTTATATGAAGGAAAATGTTTAATAAAAATATACACTCCCACAAGAACATATTCTCTGGCGTAGTCATTTTTAAACACTGCTGTGGAGCAGAGAGCAAGGGAGAGATTGAGAATAGACAGTTATTTTATTATTATTATTTCTTTGCCGTGATCCGGGGCTGACGGCGGTCCTTTTATTTTTATTTCTTTTATCTGTGTTCACAATAAGCAATTTGGATAAACACTGCCTGTGTGAACCTATTTATTCTCATGGAGTGTTACAATTCACAGTATATCAGTGCTGCTGATGCAGTCGGTGGGAAATTTGGGCTTACTTGGTATTGCAAAAAACACTGATCGATCCTCAGTGTGAGACCCGATCAGTGTTCGAAAGGGAGTCTTTTTTTTCACGTACCACAAAAAAGTCCCTTTTGTGCACAGTGTGCAATATGGCGTGAAACTTTCACTGATTCATAAACATATTCACCCTGATTGATTTCCTGCTTTAAGCAGGTTTATTATTATTATTATTATTATTATTATTATTATTATTATTATTATTATTATTATTATTATTATTAATTAATATTATTACTAGAATTACAGTATTATTCAAATTTGCTTTTTGTTTATTTATTTCTTTGTTTTAGTCCTACAGTTAAGAATTTCTTATATATGTGTTTATTGCCAAAAAAAATTACAATTTCTATTATGACATGCTATTATTATGATATTATATTTGCAGTCTGCCCGTGACTGGCTGCTGCATCGGAATCAGGTTTGCAAAACCATTTCAAGTTGGATGCTTAGGTTTGTAATCTGCCCGTGACTGGCGGCTGCATATCAGGTTTGCTGTCTGCCCGTACTGAATTATCGGAATATTATTCAAATTTGCTTTTTGTTTATTTATTTCTTTGTTTTAGTCCTACAGTTAAGAATTGAAATCTTATGTGTGCTTATGGAAATGTGTTTACCAGCGTTGCCAAAAAAAATAAAAATACAAAGTATTTATTTAAAAAATACTTTTTTTTCTAAATGACTGGCATGCTGCATCGGAATCAGGTTTGGTCTGCCCGTGACTGGCTGCTGCATCGGAATCAGGTTTGCAGTCTGCCCGTGACTGGCTGCTGCATCGGAATCAGGTTTGCAATCTGCCCCGTGACTGGCTGCTGCATCGGAATCAGGTTTGAATCAATCTGCCCGTGACTGGCTGCTGCATCGGAATCAGGTTTGCAGTCTGCCCGTGACTGGCTGCTGCATCGGAATCAGGTTTGCAATCTGCCCGTGACTGGCTGCTGCATCGGAATCAGGTTTGCAGTCTGCCCGTGACTGGCTGCTGCATCGGAATCAGGTTTGCAATCTGCCCGTGACTGGCTGCTGCATCGGAATCAGGTTTGCAATCTGCCCGTGACTGGCTGCTGCATCGGAATCAGGTTTGCAGTCTGCCCGTGACTGGCTGCTGCATCGGAATCAGGTTTGCTGTCTGCCCGTGACTGGCGGCTGCATCGGAATCAGGTTTGCTGTCTGCCCGTGACTGGCTGCTGCATCGGAATCAGGTTTGCAGTCTGCCCGTGACTGGCGGCTGCATCGGAATCAGGTTTGCAATCTGCCCGTGACTGGATGCTGCATCGGAATCAGGTTTGTAATCTGCCTGTGACTGGCTGCTGCATCGGAATCAGGTTTGTAATCTGCCTGTGACTGGCGGCTGCATCGGAATCAGGTTTGCAATCTGCCTGTGACTGGCGGCTGCATCGGAATCAGGTTTGCTGTCTGCCCGTGACTGGCTGCTGCATCGGAATCAGGTTTGCTGTCTGCCCGTGACTGGCTGCTGCATCGGAATCAGGTTTGTAATCTGCCTGTGACTGGCGGCTGCAGACTGGGTTTCAGTAGTAGGCTGTCGGTGGATTCCATTTTTCTTTTTGCAGCAGCTACCGACGCCACCCAGGGAACATTAATAATAATGATGTCATCAAAAAGAGGCAGATTTTCGTTCTTGAACGACTGTATACCCATTCATAAAGTGCTTTGTGACAGTCGTCCGTATTCTCAGATCATTTTATGAATAGCAATATAGACAACTTACATTAGTTTTAAATGAAATTCATTTTATTATGGTAGTCTGCAAGTAATTTTATGAATAGGGCCCAGAGTCACATTTGTAAGTACCATGACTACAGCTACTTCAGACCTTTTCTACTGGGCACATCTTACTACTTGCCCTTCCTGAGGAGATTTAGGATCATCAATGTTTTTTCATTTCAGCCCTTTTGCCACAAGAAATTACATTCTCCTCATACCAGATAGACCGTGAAGGATTTTGAAGACCCTGCTTATGGGCTGCCCTGTGTTTTCATAGGTTGACATACCTTCAAAGTTTATTCCACAGATGTTTAGATAGAACTAAGGTTTTATGACAGTGATGTCCAGAGAGGGCTTCTGTATTTCAGGAAGAATCTGTGAACCATAATCAATGCAGATGGTAATTATATTGTTGTTTGACGTGTGCCAGTGAAGGACACAGCAGGGTCGTGCCAGGTTACGTGACCAGTCACCAAAGAAAAGAGTTGAACTGAACCCTAAAATAATAAACACATGCATTTATTGTGTATTCTTTTTAAAGAATACATTTACTTCTTAATGAGGTGTTGTCCAATTTCATTCTCCAAATAATTTTGAATAAAAAATGATGGTTTTTGGTGTACACGCTATTAAACAGTTAAATTACAGAAAGACTACGTTTGCATTTAACATCGCTCCTCAGTTAAGAACCATGTCTATCACAGCCATGAGACATGCCCTGGAAAACTCTCTGTTCAAGTTAATCCAGTATTGTAGCTGTGCCTAATAATCCATAGGCCGGCTCAGCCAGAGAATAAATATATATTGAGGCACTTCCTCCAATTCCAAACAAAACCAATAAAATGGTACAGTTTGATATTTTAATTACAGCCCTTAGAGAGGAACAGCAATAAGTGATGCATTGAACAAACTGCATCCTGTAATGCACTGGCCCTTCACCAATAAACCCTGTTTAGACTCTAGGCCAGAATAAAGAGAATAACACCATTGAAGGCTGGTTGTTGTTACAAATAAGCGAGTCACTGTTTCTCAGACAGGGTCCAAGTGTACAACAGTCTATTATACCAAGCATCAAAGAGGGTTGAAAGGAACAGAAGAACTTTCTAATGGATGCAGTAGTAGAAATTTCATGTATCTGGTAAATCTCCAGTTGTATGCATACATTTCCTGGTGCTGCTGCTGTGCAGTACACTATTCCAGTCAAACAGAATACTGTACTTGCATTTATCAAGATTAAAGCAATTGCATAAGGTAAACATACACGCCTCCATATATTGTTCTATATTAATCTAAATACTGACTGATCTAAAGGGCCATCCAAAATTCTAATCAAATACAGAAAGCGTACACAGCATATGAACAAAAACATTATCTTACATAGGCTATATCTAGATATAGGACATCAACAACTAGAATACATGTAAAGATTGCACCACAGTGTTTGCTCTTCTATATTTTCTGTATTAAGTTAGTAACATACAGTTTAAGAATTGTAATAACTAAACACAGACAAGTCAATTCCTTAGAGGATCTGTGCAGTGTTTCTGTGTGTTAAAGCTTTGGCACCCTCTACTGGTATTTTAGTTAAAATATACTGGAGTGAAAATCCACATAGCAAGTAAAAATCTAGGGAGTTTAGAGAATAAAATAATAATAATAATGAGATGTCCAGTCTAATCTGCAGCCCAGCCATTATATCGTCAGTTCACAAGCAACCATAAGCAAGATTGAGCCTGGTCAGTACTTTGCTAGATAACCTCAAAAACAAATAAGGGGCTGTAGGAAGTGGAAGAGGTTTTCCAGGGACAATCCTCCCTCAGATCAGAGCCCAATCAATCAAATCAGAGATTTAATCAAATCAGATCTCAATCAATGAAATCAGAGCTCAATCAATCGTATCAGAGCTCAATCGATGACATCATAGCTCAATCAATGAAATCATTGCTCAGTTAATGAAATCAGAGCTCAATCAATGAAATCAGAGCTTAATCAAACCAAAGCGCAATCATGAGATCAGAGCTCAATGAGATCAGACATCAATAATGAAACCAGAGCTCAAGCAATCAAATCAAAGCTCAATCAATCAAATCAAAACTCAATCAATGAAATCAGAGCTCAATTAAATCAATGCTCATTCAATGAAACCAGAGCTCAATCAATAGAATCAGAGCTCAATCAATGAAATCAGAGCTCAGTTAATTAAATCAGAGCTCAATCAATGAAATCAGAGCTCAATCAAATCAAAGCTCTATCAATGAGTTCAAATCTCAATCAGTGAGATCAGAGCTCAATCAAATCAGAGCTCAATCTAATCAAAGCTCTATAAATGAGATCAAATCTCAATCAATGAGATCAGAACTCAATCAATCAAATCAGAGCTCAATCAATGAGATCAGAGCTCAGACAATCAAATCAGAGCTAAATCAAAGAGATCATAGCTCAATCAATCAAATCAAAGCTCAATCAATTAGATCAGAGCTCAATCAATCAAATCAGAGCTCAATCAATTAAATTAGAGCACAGTTGATAAGATCCAAGTTCAAATAAATCAAATCAGAGCTCAATCAATCAAATCAGTTCTTACTGAATGAGATCAGAGCTCCATCGATGGTGTGTTAGGCAGCAGTGTGCTTTAGGGTGCGCTGTCCTTTTTAAGATCCAAGGTATTTTATTTATTGTTTTAGAATAATGTTTGTAATGTTTTACTCTCTGATATTAGTTGCATTAGCCCTGTATGATGTGGATGTGAATCCTGTTTTTCCACCACAGCTCTAGCAACACTATTATGGATTTGTTTTAGTTTAGTTAATTCTTTGTGTCAGCAGAGCCAGCACATGTACATCTCAATAATGCAAGCACAAACAGACAGAAACAAAACACACTCTTGATTCGCTGGTACAGTATTCCCCTGACCTCCTTGAAAAAGCAGAGACAACCTTTTAATGGCTTAATGAGACTGATAAAAGCCAAAAGAAAAAAGGCCCATGGAGTGCCTCTTCATAAACTGACCAGGGGTAAAATCAAGGGGCTGGTAGCCTGGCAGATGACACCCACAAAGAATGAGGCCAAACCAAAGAAGAGAGGAAACCTCCTGGAACCCAAGGCTAACAGCAAAGAAACCTCTGGGGACCCAAGGCTAACAGAGAAGAAACCTCCGGGGCCCCAAGGCTAACAGAGAAGAAACCTCCGGGAACCCAAGGCTAACAGAGAAGAAACCTCCTGGGACCCAAGGCTAACAGAGAAGAAACAACTGGGGACCCAAAGCTAACAGAGAAGAAACCTCCGGGGACCCAAGGCTAAAAGTAGCTTCTACTGATTCTGAACTTAAAAACTAAAATTTATATATATTAAAATCCAGCGCTCCAAGAATTTCACAGACATTTGCAAAGCTTTTTGAGATGTTATAGTAATAAAATAATGACTTGGATCACATTATTGAGGAGTTTTGTGATACAACGAGTGATCAGGAGATGATTTATCAATGCTATGAAGAGATATGTGATAAATGCAGTGACCAAGAAGTGGGGAAGGGCTGGAGATGCAGTACTGAGTGTCCTGTTGATATACAGTGCCTTTTAAACCTGTTTTACTTTGAAATGACTTTTAAACAGCAAGTGTAAAATAAACAGTTAAAATAAATTGGTCCTGATGCGCCTGAGAGGTGCTGAATAAATGGACTGCGAAGGGTTAAATCATGTAATAAAATATTGCAGCGTTTGTAAAGCATAGCGTTAATTATAAAAGCTGTCCTTGTATAATCGCTGCCCTCGTTTAAGTGCCGCAGTCATTTTGATCAATTTAAAATAAATGCAGCTGCGCCAAATTGAAGTAATACGGTAAATACCAAAAAGAAAAAGCCAGAATACACAGCACTGTGGTATTGCAACGCTATTCATTACACTGCACATGTGTGGCAGATCAATAATACTACTGTCAGTAACACGTCATTGATCACTATCTCCTATTTAAATGAATACACTACTGCTGTATATAAACACGTTATCAATCAATCTGAATTTCTAAAGCAATGTTGCTGAAATTGTAATATAAATGCCTTTCACTATTTGTGTGACTTTTAGACTTTCCTGCAGAACGCTTTGCAAGTGTGAGTCTGGGAACACAGTCTACTATAGATTTCCTGAACTAGCAGCTTATAAAGGTCTCTATGTATGTAACTTTCTTGATCTCTGTTTTTCCTTTGACAATGAAAGATGTTATTGAACCGCTGGTTTTCTGAACATCGCTGGCTTTTTTGTTTTTCTGTGATCTTTCATGCTTACCACAAGCATTCTCGTCCCACCATTCAGTTCTGCATAGTTTACAGAAAGTGTAACTTTTAAGAAATTAAAGGTTTAACAGCAGAGCTTTGAGCAAAATACAGGAGAAAATCTGTCCCAGGAGTTGTCTCGTAGAAGTATCCATAAAACAGGAGATTCCTGGCACATAAGGGAGAGTTGACAGGTCTGCCTTACCTCAATGTGCCTTAGGGGCGATCAGTGTTCATTTTAATAGTCAATCTGGTTTTGTTAGAAAGTTCTTTAGAAATTGGATTTCATCACAGTATGAACTCAAGTTCTAGCTTAAAACCTCATGACACAAAACATTTTCATCTTCAGAATATAGTAAGAATTTAGTACGGATACTGTATGGTTGGTTTTTATAAATGACTTTTTTTTTAAATAATCCACAGTGGCATGCACATTTAGGTATACAATGCAAATGCTACATATGGCACAATAGTTTCAGTTTAACCAACTCAACGTTTGGTTCTTTGCCTTCGTGGATACTACCACAGAACTGCAGAGACTAATATCCTCTTACAGGAAGCATACTTTCAGGTACAACTGTACCATATTATGGTATATTAATAGTAAGTAGATTGCAGAATAAGCAAAGCCACAATTGTATTTGAATGAGAAATAATAATGTATTAGGTGCTGCATTTTACAAGCTGCCAACATTACCACATTTGGCCCATGGAGTGCCTCTTCGTAAACTGACCAGGGGCAAAATCAAGGGGCTGGTAACCTGGCAGATGACACCCACAAAGAATGAGGTCAAAGCAAAGAAGAGAGGAAACCTCTGGGGACCCAAGGCTAAAAGTAGCTTCTACTGATTCTGAAGTTAAAAAGTAAAATATATATATGAAAATATCTGTTTTGAAATATGCAGCATTATTGACAAAAAAAAAAAAAAAGTGTTTTCCTAAGCAGGTAGAAAAAAAAGAAATGACACACTATCTTCTGTGTCATTGTACGTTTATTATACACATATAAACTACCAGATGGTAGGTGATGAAGATGTGGGGTATTCTATCTACAGATATATGTATTTTAAAGTTAAGGATAAAGTACCTGGGTCCATTTCACAAAAGCGATTTGCGACGATTCGCAAGCGCAAGCGCCTTGCAAATAAAAATGTGGGTTTCATAAAACCTTCGCAGGGCTGCAACAGCGCGGATTTTCACCAGAAACCTGCGACTGCCAGACAACAGCTGCAGCAATTTTATGACATACCATGGTGCTGTGGAACTGTACACTTTAATGAACGGATTTCTCAGGTTAAACATTCTAATGACAATATCGACTCGTCTCTGTGTCTTCTACCCCCACCCCACGCCACCCCACCCAACACGCACACACACACACACACACATATTCTATACATACATAAGGAAAGCCCTTCATCTGCATTTAAAAAAGTCAACACTGCTCAATGTATTTAAAGAAAAAGTGTACTGATCTGTGCTTACTGTTCTTTCTACACAGCTGAAAATGGGCTTTTGGACGAAGCATATATATATAGCCAGCTAAGCACACTTGACATCTTGACACTGATTAGTCTTTAGGGGCATGCTTGATAATCAAGCCACGTTTAGCCTCATTATTTAAGTGTTTGTGGCAGGTAATAACATGCAAGTAGCTGCTGCAACACAGCTTTGTTATTGCTGTGGTGAACTGCAGCTGAGTCGAGATGAGGAAAGTGATTTTTGTTTCCATGGATTGGGGACCTGGGTTTCTTTTACATTGTATCTAATGAAAAGGAGGCACTATTTTTGTCATTTGAGTTTGGTCCATTTTATTTATCTGTATCACATTTGTGTGTTATATAAAATGTAGTGTACACATTTCATTTTGTTTGTATTATTATTATTATTATTATTATTATTATTATTATTATTATTATTAGTAGTAGTAGTAGTAGTATTCATGTAATAATTGCTGCATGGCATTGTCACCAGTTTAAGGAAGGCATTGTGCCCAATAATGCTATGATCATACTGAATAAATCTTTTGGTATATAATTGTATTTAATAAATAAACTGTGTTTACTTTTACAACTTGACCTTGTCTCAGTTACTGTTATTTTTCTCTAACATAACTTACGAGTCATTAAATAAATAATTTTGTTTTGTAATTCTTTAAACCTTTTGTATAGATAAAAAAAATGGTATACAGCAGTTATATCTCCATTTCAGCCCTGTGTGTGTGTGTGTGTGTGTGTGTGTGTGTGTGTGTGTGTGTGTGTGTGTGTGTGTGTGTGTAACTTCAAAGTACAGCCTGTCACTTCTACTCAGCTCCAGATCCCTGTCGACAGTAAGGTATTTTGGGTTTCTTCAATCAACTTTTAAAGCTTTTTTGTCTCCCTTCTTTAAATTTCGTTCTGTTCGCTAGATCTATCAATTTCTTTCTTATTCCGGCTGCTGTTCTTTGTTTCTCCCCAATAGTGTTTGATCATCAACACCTTTTTTCAAACAAGATAGCTGCTTCCGCATCCAGCACTCACAGAATATCACAGACACAACACAGACACAAACAAAAAAGAGAGCTGCTTCCACATCCAGCGCTCAAAGAATACCACAGACACACAGACACAAACAAAGCTGCTTCTGCTTCCAGCATCACAGAATATCACAGACACAACACAGACACAAACAAACAAGAGAGCTGCTTCCACATCCAGCACTCAAAGAATACCACAGACACAACACAGACACAAACAAACAAGAGAGCTGCTTCCACATCCAGCACTCACAGAATATCACAGACACAACACAGACACAAACAAACAAGAGAGCTGCTTCCACATCCAGCACTCAAAGAATACCACAGACACAACACAGACACAAACAAACAAGAGAGCTGCTTCCACATCCAGCACTCACAGAATATCACAGACACAACACAGACACAAACAAACAAGAGAGCTGCTTCCACATCCAGCACTCACAGAATATCACAGACACAACACAGACACACAAACAAGAGAGCTGCTTCCACATCCAGCGCTCACAGAATATCATAAACACAACACAGACACAAACAAGAGAGCTGCTTCCACATCCAGCGCTCACAGAATATCACAGACACAACACAGACACAAACAAACAAGAGAGCTGCTTCCACATCCAGCGCTCACAGAATATCACAGACACAACACAGACACAAACAAACAAGAGAGCTGCTTCCACATCCAGCACTCACAGAATACCACAGACACAACACAGACACAAACAAACAAGAGAGCTGCTTCCACATCCAGCGCTCACAGAATATCACAGACACAACACAGACACAAACAAACAAGAGAGCTGCTTCCACATCCAGCACTCAAAGAATACCACAGACATCTGCAAAGCTTTTTGGGATGTTATAATAATAAAATAAGGACTTGGATAGCATTATTGAAGAGTTTAGTGATAAAACGAGTGATTAGGAGATGATTTATTAGATGCACTACTATGAAGAGGTATGTGATAAATACAACGAACAAGGAGTGGGGCTTGGCTGGAGATGCAGTACCGGTTGCCATGCTTATATGCAGTGCCATTTAAACCTGTTTTACTGTGAAAAAAATCAACAGCACATGTGAAATCAACAGCATATGTGAAATAAACAGTGCCTGTGAAAATAAGTTGGACCTGACACACCTGACAGTCCTTGAATAAATGGACCGCTAAGGGTTAACCACCTAGCTGGAGCGCAACCGAGTCCAAATTTGTCATTCCTGTGAGAATAGTGTGCAGGCGCTTGTATGTGCATCTGCAAAGTTTAACAAGTCTTTTTTAATGTGCTTCAATTAATAAATAAGTTGCCAATAGAGTAAAGTTGTCTGCAGTTTTGATTTTCAATGGCAGATGGCAGCAGTCCTAAGAAATGTGCTTGACAGAACGGGTCATCTGTATACACACGGCTGAGAGTGAAAAATGGATGCCTGTGTGTCTACAGGGAATAAAACGAGGAGATTTCTTTATTTATTTGTTGGTGTTACAAGTTGTAAGGAAGCCTTGTCAGGATTTGTACTGGTCAAAACGACCTTTATATTTATTGTACCTACACTTCACAGATAATAATTCATATAACAGCGCTATCCACCTGTGCCTGAGACTGGGGAAGATACTGTATATGATGTGATTGAAAATTTGCGATGCAGGTTTTCTGATGTATATGTGCTAGATAAAATATGTGTGCTAGATACAATTGTACATACATTGTTGTTATTTTGTTATTTAAGTTCTATTGAAATACTTTATTTCTATTTCCAAAATAAAGGGGCAACTGGGTGGTTAAAATTGATTACCAAATGAGTGATTTCAAAAGAGTGAGCGCAAGCACCGACCTCTGCATCCTCGCAACCCCATCACAAGCACATCGCAATCACAGGACATCTGTCGAACCGAACCCTGGTACTTACCTGAGTCAGATACTGTACAATTATTCAGGACATTATTAGCTATGTAGTAGGTGTCGTCATTATATTTAAAACAAGTAAAACCACATTTGTCCTTGATTTCTTATACCGGAGGAATGTTGCACAGAAGATAAGACCTCAACTCCTAAGCCTTGGGGCAGCACAAGGCTTTGTGCTGACCATTACACTATGTGAATGTGACATGAAGTATGCTCCTGTCGCTACTTGTGATTGTGACTGACTGAAGAAATAACACTCTACAATGTAGTTCTGTGACCCTGTCAGCTAAATGACTTCCAGCAGATATCTAAACTAAAAACTATCCTCAAAACTTTTTTTTTCTTTATATCTAGGTATGCTGAATGATAAACATGTGTGACCTATTTTATAATTCACACTTTGTTGGAATTGCTTTTCAAGGGTGTTCTTTTATAAAGGATTGCAGTAACCCTTTATTTTATTTTTTTTCAAATGAATATTTACACCAGCCACTCTTTTGTTTCCTGGCACTAACAAAGCAGCCTTATTATGCAAACTGATGTATTTGAGAAACAGGAAGTCAGTGCAGGGGTCAGTGCTTGCCATTCCACAAATCTAATACTTTTGTGAGGGCTCCCCTGGGCCCTTCAACACCTGACTGACACATGTTCAGTGTTTTATGTAAGCAGGAAAAGAATGTGTTTTGAGAAGGTAGTAAACACACAGCAAACTTAGTTTTTTCCCCTGGCAAAACATAACATAATTATCTTTGAAAACAGGATTCCATGTGTGGCAAAGTGCCCTGCCCCTGTGCTATTTATTTGTGTTGTATGTTACGTGTAGCGTGTTAATGTTGGTGTATAGTCACTGCTACACGGGATATCAATGGGTCTGTGGAACACGAGTTGTTTAAAATGTATATTTGTATTTAGGCACGAGGATTGCACAGCACTTCATGTGCAGGTAAAAAGTAATAATATGTGAGCACGGGGAATTGCACTTTTATTAATTCACGTGCAGTTGTACCGAGACTCCAATTGAATGATTGATTAGCAATCGAGTCTTGGTACAGCTGCATAAAAGCAGCATGTTTTCACTCACTCAGGGTTGTGTGTTCGGTGAGTGGAGAACGGGTGTGGAGAAGGAGAATAAACAAAGTAAATAACGTAGTTAGAACTGTCTTGACTCATCGTGTTTGTTTGTCTGTTAGTCCACAGTTTGTTTAGTGTTAATCCATTTCATTTCATCTCTTTGTTTTGGCTACCAGTGCCGTGTCCTGTGTTTTGTTTGTCTTATATATATATATATATATATATATATATATATATATATATATATATATATATATATATATGGGGGGGTGGGGGGGGGGGGGGGGGGGGGGGGGGGGGGCAGATCTTATACAGTATGCATAAGGGGGGGCTCCAGTCCCAAAAGGTTTCGAACCTCTGCTTTACGTAATGCTGCCTGACTTTCCATAAAAGCATAGAGAACATATATATATATATATATATATATATATATATATATATATATATATATATATATATATATATATAAACAATGTAAAAGTGCATGTATCACAATCACACATACCTGTTCTGCAGCCATTACTGAGAACCCTGAGCTGAAGATCCTTTGCAGACGTTGAGATGTCTGCTGTTATATTTGTAACAGTACGTTGAAAATCACTGTGCACATCTACTCTGTTGCGAGCTTTATCTGAGCTTCTGAGCTTTCTGCAGTCTCAGACAGGTATGTGGTAACAAATGGGAGAAGGATTCTAGTGGTTGCATGCAAAGTTAATTTGGGTACAACATTTGCTACCTTAGAAAGCCAGAATCTTTGATAGCCATACTCCTGAAAGTATCGTTTGCATAGTGAATTTTCTTGGAGATCTGTAAGTTCATCTTCACAGTTCAGGAATGCACTTCCCCTATTTTTGCTAGAAAAGCATTCAACACCCATGTATCTTTAGAAAAGTCTTCCTGTCTGGGACCTTGATTTGAGTTGCTTTTGAAGTGCTGTTATATGGCTGACAAGCATCACAAAGATATCTGCGTGTTGTTTGCCCTGAAGTTCTTTTGAACGCAAAAGAAGCTGAGAGAGGTCTCCTTTCTCAAGTTTAGCAATTCATAAGTCCAGTTTTTGAACAAAAGCATCAGTTGCTTCATTGCATTGCAGTATGTTCATGTCAGCCCTTTGAAACCTTGATTTGTTGCATTGAAAAGACTAAAATGTCTGCTAGTTATGCAGTTTTAATTAGAAACTTTTCAGTTAGCTGATTCGATTAAGCAGATTTATGTAGTTCTAAAAACATTTTGACCTTTTCTTTGAGTTCAAGCAAACAAACCAACACTTTCCCACGTGAAAGCCATCGCACTTCGCTGTGAAATAGGAGCTTGGTTTGATGAGCTTCATCTTCACACATCTCAGCAAAGAGTCGATTGTCAAGTGACCGGCCTTTAATGTAGTTTACAGTTTTAACTATTTTGCTCATTGAGGTCCTCACACAGACTTTTACCTGCCAGTGCCTGGAGATGAATCATACAGTGAAATATTACGCAGTTAGGAGCTTTCTGTTTCAAGCAGGTATTGAAACCTTTATTTTTTCCCATCGTAGCGGCTGCCCCATCAGAACAACATGCAATGAGGTTTTCATATGGCAGGCTGTGCGCTGTAAAGTAACGATCCATTTCACGAAAAATGTCCTCACCAGTAGTCGTGGTATTGAGATTTGTAGACATCAAGATATCGTGCTTTAGTTCGGCTTCATCGATGTGCGGCACATTCACGAGCAGGACCTCCTCGTCTGCACTGTGGTTGTGCGGCACATTCACGAGCAGGACCTCCTCGTCTGCATTGTGGTTGAGCGCACATTCACGAGCAGGACCTCCTCGTCTGCACTGTGGTTGAGCGCACATTCACGAGCAGGACCTCCTCGTCTGCACTGTGGTTGTGCGGCACATTCACGAGCAGGACCTCCTCGTCTGCACTGTGGTTGAGCGCACATTCACGAGCAGGACCTCCTCGTCTGCACTGTGGTTGTGCGCACATTCACGAGCAGGACCTCCTCGTCTGCACTGTGGTTGTGCGCACATTCACGAGCAGGACCTCCTCGTCTGCACTGTGGTTGTGCGCACATTCACGAGCAGGACCTCCTCGTCTGCACTGTGGTTGTGCGCACATTCACGAGCAGGACCTCCTCGTCTGCACTGTGGTTGCGCGCACATTCACGAGCAGGACCTCCTCGTCTGCACTGTGGTTGTGCGCACATTCACGAGCAGGACCTCCTCGTCTGCACTGTGGTTGTGCGCACATTCACGAGCAGGACCTCCTCGTCTGCACTGTGGTTGTGCGCACATTCACGAGCAGGACCTCCTCGTCTGCACTGTGGTTGCGCGCACATTCACGAGCAGGACCTCCTCGTCTGCACTGTGGTTGCGCGCACATTCACGAGCAGGACCTCCTCGTCTGCACTGTGGTTGCGCGCACATTCACGAGCAGGACCTCCTCGTCTGCACTGTGGTTGTGCGCACATTCACGAGCAGGACCTCCTCGTCTGCACTGTGGTTGAGCGCACATTCACGAGCAGGACATCCTCGTCTGCACTGTGGTTGAGCGCACATTCACGAGCAGGACCTCCTCATCTGCACTGTGGTTGTGCGCACATTCACGAGCAGGACCTCCTCGTCTGCTCTGTGGTTGTACGCACATTCACGAGCAGGACCTCCTCGTCTGCACTGTGGTTGTGCGCACATTCACGAGCAGGACTTCCTCGTCTGCACTGTGGTTGTGCGCACATTCACGAGCAGGACCGCCTCTTCTGCCACTGTGGTTGTGCGCACATTCACAAACAGGACCGCCTCTTCTGCCGCTGTGGTTGTGTCATCCAGCTGGGTAGCAAATTACATCATCTCTAATTTTTGTATGAGTGTTTCCTCGCAGTTTGCAGCCATTTTGTTTATCTTTTCTTTCACTTGCATTGTCTGATAATGGAATCGTTTTAATCTTATTTGCCGTTTGTGGTCCACAAATTTCCTCGAGCATTTGAATACAGGCTGGTTTGATCAGCTCTTCGCTATAGTGTGTGTTTTTTTTTGTTTTTGCAATTAAAAGTAAACAGCAAAAAGAAGTTTCTGTGGCCTTCTGTTCATCGCTCCCTACTTTTTCAAAAGCAGCCTTTATACTAACTGGTTTGTTTGCAATTGCAATTTCTTTCTTTCTTAAAAAGTAGTCACAGACTTTACTTACATATTCCTGGTGTTTGGTTTTATGGTGTCTTTTTAATTTGATTGTTTTCATGGTGTTATTTGCAAGTATTTCACCACAGATAACAGATTGAGGCCATGTTTATGGAAGTAAGTCCTTCCATAAAACCTAAGGTTAGGTAGCTATCCAAGAAGGAACATGTTTTCTTTTTGGTAGCTGTTTGATTGCACAACGCTTAGACATTTTGTATTTCAGATGTTCAATATCAATATGAAATAAAAACAAAAAAAAAACATTCAAATTCTAAATACTTCTTCAGAGGCTATAATCGTATCCACTGTCGTTACTTTCCTCTCTGGTTAGGCTTGTGACTGCTCATGAATTATGCATTGCTAGGTAATTCATAATTCATAAGCAGAATGGCATGTTCAGTTGTCAGGGGGGTGGGACAGAAAACGCTTAACAGCAACATTTTACTGGACGTCTCTCCACTCATTAATTAATTGTGAGTGTGCCAGGCACAGATTCGGGCCATAAAAAGTGCAATGACTTAAATCGTCTGACCTCACAATGGGCCGAGCCCAGTGGACCCCCTGTCACATTTGGCGCCCCCCAGGTTGGGAACCAGGGCTTTAGATCAAATACTAAATATCCAAATATGGATCTCAAATATGGATTCTTCACCTGTTTGACGTTAAATGTCAAAACAGTTTGTACAGCTATATTAACAAAAATAAAATCCCTGAAGTTGGCCATCTTGGTGGAAGCGCATATCGGCACATACACAAAATGAATCCCTTGTGATCAGTTCTGAGGATGGCAGTGAAAGCTTGCTGCTAGGCTGATTGCAGGGAGGAGCTGGGTAGTACAAAAAGGACACTGCTACGTGAGTACTTCCCCTTACACTATCAGCATTATCTTTACACAAGCTAACCAGTTTGCACTAACAAAAGTTACTACAGAATAACTTCAAAATATACTCAGCTCTCCTCTGTATCAGCTAATGTTTTAACTGGTTGGAAACCTGCTACACATTGTGCTTGTTATATAATGTACATTTTGACAGTAATATCCTGGCAACACTCTTGTTAATAATAATTTCACAATGGAATGTGTTGCTTAGGTTTTCTGCACTCTGCAATGTTGTACCACATATTGCTGTGCAACGTGGGGTGCTTTTTTTGTTTACAGAAAAGATATCTAGTTTATGTTGAAAAGAAACAGTACACCTAATCATGGTGAACAGTAAAGGAATGTCTACAGAAGCCCCCTCACCTTATCTGTTCCCCTTTTGGACTCCAACCTCGCCTTGTGCCAGTTATTTCCCATAGAAACACACCAATTTTGGATTTTGGAGTTTATCTTAACTGAAATCCTTCTTACTGTGTTGCAAATTAATATTTTTTTGGGGGGGGGGGGGGTGGGGGGGGTGGGGGGTGGGGGGGGGATATAGTGTTGTAATGAGCAGTTGATCAACCACAGTACTATTATTTGTTTTAAAGATTTTATATCTATAATCTGCAGCAACAGGATTACATTTGCAGAAACAATTTTCTGACCAAGTGTGGCAAGGAAGGCTTGTGGTGACATCAGACCAGGAAGAGAGACACAGTTCTGTGAGGTAGGAAGCGCTGCTGTAATTAAATAAATAAAATGTTTTAGCAAAAGAAAACACTTTACAAAAACAAAACAGCACAATTGTCAAAACAGACAGACACATGAAACAATGAACCAAATAAGTAATGTGCTGGTTTAAAGCCAGCACGAGTAGCACTGGTTTACTATTTGTGTTTTCACTCTCAATTCTCGTTCTTACTCCCTGAACACCCAACACTGTGAGAGATTTTCTATTCGTTTATGCAGCTGTGCCTGGGCTTGATTGCATATGAATCATTCAGTCGAGCCCTGGCACAGTTTGCACGTGACTGCTTTGGCACTGTTTTGAGCCCTTCCCTGCCGACTTTAAACACCTGTGCCCAAATACATACATACACATTAAATAATAACAACACATAACAAAACACAAGATACAATAAAAAAAAAAGATTTCTCTTTGCAATTGTTTTATGAATAAAGATGACACCTGCACACATATAAAGATAGGTCTATGTGATCTATATTGGGAATTACAGGTTTTGTTTAGACTGAAGTTAGGTTGGAAATGAAGGCAATCCAATGCTGCCATCTGCTGGATATAACTAAACAATTTATGCAGATACAAAATTAATATGTTTATACTACATACTACCAATAATACCTGTTGTTAAAAAATATTTATTTATAAAAATCACAACAAAAAATCCAAAACGTTCCAAATTATGAAAACTTACAATAGCCCAATCACACAGATTTGCATCCACTCTTGAGAAGGCCAGCCGAATCAGCAATTCTCCATTGCCTAGAAGAACCAAACCCCCATCCAGTGCTGCTAAAGCAGATAACAAGTGATATTTCTTCATACGTGTTCAGTTATGAAAGTTACTAAATACTGTACCTCTTTTAAAAAAAAAAAGGTTTACACAAAGTGTAGTAACTAGATGCAGGAAAAATAGTAAGGTTGTGTTTGTGTGCTTGCGGCATTTTAAAAAAATGTAGTATTCATTGATTGTGAAATTGTGTGCTTGTTTTTTTGGGGTAAGGTGACCTGATGCCTGTCTTACACTGCGCACCTTTGTAAAAATGGATTCTGAATTTAACCCTTTTTTGCTGTGAATAACATTACTTTTAAACAGTGCGTGTAAAAGAAACAGCTTGTGTGAAAATAAATTAGACCCGACGTGCCTGACAGGCGTTGAATTAATGGACCGCAGTTAAAATAACTTGTAACTGGAGTTGAGCGTTAGATATTCTGCAAATGCTGTCATTCAAGCAATACAGCAAGCCACTGTGTTGAGGCCATCATGGAAGTCTTGAAGATCATTAGTTTCCTATGATTGTTGCAGAATAGTTGCACACAACTCTCACACAGTCCCACAACTCTCACACAATCACATGGAAAGTCACATGACCACATGGGTGTATTTTACAGGTCATGTTGTCATTGGAAATACATTGATTGACCAAAATTATCAGAGTCCACCAACCTCTAATGAAGGGAGGTAGACCAGGAAAAGATACAATCTTCCAGGGAAATATAATAAGATCTTCCAGGGAAAGATAATAAGATCTTCCAGGGAAAGACAATAAGATCTTCCAGGGAAAGACAATAAGATCTTCCAGGGAAAGATTCAATCTTCCATGGAAAGATAATAAGATCTTCCAGGGAAAGATTCGATCTTCCAGGGAAAGATAATAAGATCTTCCAGGGAAAGATAACAAGATCTTCCAGGGAAAGATAACAAGATCTTCCAGGGAAAGATATGATCTTCCAGTGAAAGATACGATCTTCCAGGGAAAGGTAATAAGATATTTTGATGAAAGATAATAAGATCTTCCAGTGAGAGATACGATCTTCTAGGGAAAGGTAATAAGATATTCTAATGAAAAATAATAAGATCTTCCCGGGAAAGATTTGATCTTTGAGGGTAATATAATACAATCTTCCAGAGAAAGATAATAAGATCTTCCAGGGAAATATAATTAGATATTCTGATGAAAGATAATAAGCTCTTCCAGGGAAAGATACGGTCTTCCAGGGAAAGATAATAAGATATTCTGATGAAAGACAATAAAATCTTCCACGGAATAATACGATCTTCTAGGGAAAGATACAATCTTCCAGGGAAAGATAATAAGATCTTCTAAGGAAAGATAATAAAGGCCAAATATACCAATCCACTTGACCTGCATCCTGCATCAACTTTCATCTTCTTATATTTAACTGGTAAATTATCTTTACTAAAATACATAATCTTAATTGCCCTTGAAAAATGTAGTACAGCACTTTTTCTGAAAATCTTTTTTCCATTAATTATTTTTGCATTATGTGTTATGCATGTTGGCACTACTAAATACGTAAGATTGGGTTATCAATTTTAGATTCCATTATAATATGCATATGTTATTCTTTGGGGTGTTAGTGATTCAATTTTCTCCAACCCTTTGCTAAAATCCCTCGTTTAGCATTCATGCTTCTTTTGTACATATTACACCTGTCCTGGCATCTCTGCATTGGCTTCCTGTTAAGTTCAGGATTGAGTTTAAATTACTACTGTTAACATAAAAGAGTTTGAATGGCCTGGCTCCTAACAATATCTCTGATTTGTTAACTGTATATTCTCCTGTGTGAAACCTGGGCTAAGGTCTATGGGAGAGAGGGCCTTCAGCGTCTATTCACTCAAGCTCTGGAATGCTCTCCCACAGAAAATAAAAGATTCAAATACTGCTGATATTTTTAAAAAGCAACTAAACATTTTTTTTTTAAATGGCATTTGAGTCTGTGTAGGGCTGGCTGTTTGTGTGTTGTACAGTACTGGTGCTGTGTGTCCTCTGTTTCTGGACTAAGCTTGTTGTGTGTCCTTGTTTTAATGTGTAACCTGCTTCGTGTCCATTGTGTGGGTAAATGCTGCTGCGACAATTTTTTTTTTAATATCACTGTGTATTGTTTTAAACTGTAAAGAGCTTTGAGATGTGTTGTATGAATTGTGCTATTAAAAAATAAAGATTATTATTATTATTATTATTATTATTATTATTATTATTATTATTAACATATCTAATTATATTCAGATCTCCAAGTGAAACCCCTCTTCAGGTTCGCACACCTTGGAAACAGACGCTTGTCTTCCCTCTCCTGTGTGTCGTCTCCTCAAAGAGACGGACCCCTCTCCTGTGTGTCGGGTCTCCTCAGAGACGGTGACCCCTCTCCTGTGTGTCGGGTCTCCTCAAAGACGGTGACCCCTCTCCTGTTTGTTGGGTCTCCTCAAAGACGGTGACCCCTCTCCTCTGTGTTGGGTCTCCAGAAAGACTGTGATCCCTCTCCTGTGTGTCGGGTCTCCTCAGAGACGGTGACCCCTCTCCTGTGTGTCGGGTCTCCTCAGAGACGGTGACCCCTCTCCTGTGTGTCGGGTCTCCTCAAAGACGATGACCCCTCTCCTGTGTGTCGGGTCTCGTCAAAGACGGTGACCCCTCTCCTGTGTGTGTCGGGTCTCCTCAAAGACTGTGATCCCTCTCCTGTGTGTGGGGTCTCCTCAAAGACGGTGACCCCTCTCCTCTGTGTTGGGTCTCCAGAAAGACTGTGATCCCTCTCCTGTGTGTCGGGTCTCCTCAGAGACGGTGACCCCTCTCCTGTGTGTCGGGTCTCCTCAGAGACGGTGACCCCTCTCCTGTGTGTCGGGTCTCCTCAGAGACGGTGACCCCTCTCCTGTGTGTCGGGTCTCCTCAGAGACGGTGACCCCTCTCCTGTGTGTCGGGTCTCCTCAGAGACGGTGACCCCTCTCCTGTGTGTCGGGTCTCCTCAGAGACGGTGACCCCTCTCCTGTGTGTCGGGTCTCCTCAGAGACGGTGACCCCTCTCCTGTGTGTCGGGTCTCCTCAGAGACGGTGACCCCTCTCCTGTGTGTCGGGTCTCCTCAGAGACGGTGACCCCTCTCCTGTGTGTCGGGTCTCCTCAGAGACGGTGACCCCTCTCCTGTGTGTCGGGTCTCCTCAGAGACGGTGACCCCTCTCCTGTGTGTCGGGTCTCCTCAGAGACGGTGACCCCTCTCCTGTGTGTCGGGTCTCCTCAAAGACGGTGACCCCTCTCCTGTGTGTCGGGTCTCCTCAGAGACGGTGACCCCTCTCCTGTGTGTCGGGTCTCCTCAAAGACGGTGACCCCTCTCCTGTGTGTCGGGTCTCCTCAAAGACGGTGACCCCTCTCCTGTTTGTCGGGTATCCTCAAAGACGGTGACCCCTCTCCTGTGTGTCGGGTCTCCTCAAAGACTGTGATCCCTCTCCTGTGTGTCGGGTCTCCTCAGAGACGGTGACCCCTCTCCTGTGTGTCGGGTCTCCTCAGAGACGGTGACCCCTCTCCTGTGTGTCGGGTCTCCTCAGAGACGGTGACCCCTCTCCTGTGTGTCGGGTCTCCTCAGAGACGGTGACCCCTCTCCTGTGTGTCGGGTCTCCTCAGAGACGGTGACCCCTCTCCTGTGTGTCGGGTCTCCTCAGAGACTGTGACCCCTCTCCTGTGTCGGGTCTCCTCAGAGACGGTGACCCCTCTCCTGTGTGTCGGGTCTCCTCAGAGACGGTGACCCCTCTCCTGTGTGTCGGGTCTCCTCAGAGACGGTGACCCCTCTCCTGTGTGTCGGGTCTCCTCAGAGACGGTGACCCCTCTCCTGTGTGTCGGGTCTCCTCAGAGACTGTGACCCCTCTCCTGTGTCGGGTCTCCTCAGAGACTGTGACCCCTCTCCTGTTTGTTGGATCTCCTCAGGGACAGAACCTCCTTCTATTATGTTGGCCTTTTTGAAGCGTCAGAACACCCCGCTCTATATGTCCTAATATCTACTAACTTCATGTTTTTCTTTCCGGTTCACGAGCCTGTTTGTGTGTCGGGTCATCTCAGAGACAGTGACCCCTCTTTGTATGTTGGGTCATCTCAGAGACAGTGACCCCTCTGTCTATGTTGGGTCATCTCAGAGACAGTGACCCCTCTTTGTACTGTATGTCGGGTTACCTCAGAGATGGTAACTCCCCCTTCTATATGTTGGGCCTTGAAGAGGCGTAGCTCCTCTCTCTACATGTTTTATATGTTACTAACTCCATGTCTTAAACACTACATCAGGTGGCCTGGCTCCACCACGTGAACTAAAACACATAATTACATATTTTTGCATCTGTATGCATAAAACATTGATTTAACTTTGTATAGATTCTGACGTAGCATAGCATTCATTCTATAATTCATTCATGTTTTTGTATCCAGATCACCAAAGCGTATCCATGTTGCAGGATAAAAACACTTTGAAGCAGCACAGAAGAGCTTCTGTATTGTTGGATGGCAGAAACACTACACCTGTTCAGGTGGAATTAACATTCCACCAGCTTTGTTTTGCCAGCTCTACTGGGAATTCCTGAAATGGCCAAGACTGGTCTTACATTGTGTGCGTGCTGTTGTGCTCTGAAATGCACCACTGCATGCTATGTTTTTGTCTGCAATGATTTAAAAAAAATGTAAACGTAAATGAATATGAATTGTAAGAACAGAATATATTTAGCATAAATTTGTACTTTTACTATACACTGTTTAATTCAGTCTTGTCAGTTAACATGCTCCATGTGTGCTCCACCTCTCTCTTTTGTTATTTAGATTATTAGGGTATAGAGACATTATTCTTTTAAGAACACAAATGGAATGGTGCACATATTGTCATATCCATCTTTCAGGAAAAGTAGCTTCTGTCATCTCCCTGATTTTCTGTGTTGTTTGTGATAAATGTAAAGACTATAAATATTCCATAGTCTCCGTTGAGGTTCATACCTTTCTGTGATACACAGAACAGATTGTTACCTTTTTTTGTAATTCTTCACCTGTCATCAAATGCTATGGCTCATGATGGCAATCAGATAATCACAAGACTGACAGAAAATGATTTTGTAAGCCACGGGACACATGCAGCTTTTTTTCTCACCGCTGTTCTGCTGTAACAGGACGCCTGAGTTTCAAATTTTATAGAAGCTCCTGTAAAACAAATCGGAATCCCTGAAAAAATTATCTGGGATAAAAAGAAATGGACGGTTCGCCCAGGACTAAATTTCACAGACGTCGGTAAAAATTCGGAATCTACCTAATCATTTGTCAGCGATAGTGATATCTGGTAGAGATATTATGGTCGTCTTGCACATTGTATTCAATTACCAGGAAAGAAATGTGAGTGGGAGGGAGCTGGGTTCATGGCCAAGCTCATGAAACTCCAGCACATGAAACTCTCAGCCTTGGGCTGATTAGTGTCAGATACAGTCTTCCCAGGGTGCAGTGCAGGGGAAACCCTTTCAAGATAAACAAGCTGGGCTTTATTCTACACTGTTTTGGCATGCTTTTGGATAAGTGCCTTGAGAAGAAAGTTATATGACACGGGGAGATAGGATACTGGAAGATAAAACAGATATATGACACTGGGAGATAGGACACGGGGAGATAGGACACAGATATATGAAGCAGGGATATTGTACTTTATAGGAGGGAACTGAAGTTACAAATCCCACAAATCCTTCCCACTTTTACACAAAAAGCACTGAATGACTTTTTTTAAGAACATTACTAAAGTTGGATCGTCCAAATATTGAAAAATGAAAATAGAAATAGAAAAAATATTTATTACAGTTTGTACCAACAGTGTATTTGGTTGCTGTTTCTTTAAATAATTAAAACACAGAAATAAGTTCAAAACAGATTTGTGCCATTTACACTCAGACAGTCTATAGTTGTATTTGGTACTGTCTAATGCCAATTTTATATTTTGTTTCTATGTTGCGTTATTGTTTAACATGAATCTTCAAGCATGCTTTAAAAGATGCAACTTCAAGGCTGTGTTTAAAAACCTGGTTTCTACAACGCTTCAATGTTTGTTTTAATACCAAGCAATTGGGTGGCATTGAGTTTCTTGTTTTAATAACATCACTGATATAGACAGCACTTAGATTAAATCTGCCCCTTGTATTGAAGAAATATAACAGCATTATAAAAAGGTAATTACAATATTTTATTCACAGTTTTCAGAAATAATAAATTATTATTATTATTATTATTTATTATTATTATTATTATTATTTATTATTATTATTATTAAGTTCCCAATTACACCACTCAACAAAAGCAATTACCTGATGAAAATAAAAACCATTGATAAAATTTACAAACCTAGAACCAAAACAACCAAGTAATGTAATGAAAGGACACTTGAAAAGGTTTTGTTTCCTATTTGGGGACCCATTTATAAAACAAAGTAATGGGAGATTTTTTTAAGGACTGTTTTTGAAATGCCTCTTAGTTTAAACAGTTATTTAAGAACACAGAACAAACATTTTCAAACTTCTAAAAGTGTCAAAAATCAGGCAGCTAGTTGGTTAAGTGACAGAATCCATTGCAGGGTGAAATGATCAAGCAAGTGTAACAAGATCACATACAACCATTTACATTTACATCTTCACAATGAGTGTATCATGATCACAACACACATGCTGCAGACACAAATCCCAAGCAGTGTAACGGACCAGTCACCTATACTAGGGTGTCTTTGTAGAGGAGTCTGAATGACTTGACTCCAAATCATGCTTATCCACCAGATCCTTTCGTCTGCTTCTTGAATGCCAGGATTCGGAGATTCAGCTTCCTGGGTTGTCTGATTATCAGCAACATAGCTGGAAGAGACAGCAATCTGTGGTCTAACTGGCATATCTGCAAACAGTAAGCAGAACACAAACAGATATTATAAAAATTATAAAAAGTAAATACTTTCAATACAGAAGTGGGGACAGTATTGCTTCATAAGCAATATGCATATTCACAACAGATTTAACAAGCATGCAAACATGATGTAAAGGCTTGCAACACTAATGCAATCTGTTAAAAACAATTGAACATGTTAATACATATTAATGCAGGTCCTCTTCCAGTTTAAGTAGCCACTAAACCCATACCTTCACAGGCTACAGTATGCCTTGCTGGTCTGACTACTGGTAACAACTAATGATATCACGCAAACCTTGACTAATTAAATTAATTCAAAAAATGTGTCATATCCTTAAGGTTACTCGTACTCTGCAACAGGTTCTCACTCAACACATGTAAAAAAATAAATGAAAACAAAATGCTTTATGGTAAAAGACTGATGGTTGACGTCTATGTTTTTAGAAATGTTCAAACTGATATCTACTGTTTATGTCTTACCTTTCCTCACTTGGAGCACTAGCCCTGCAATCAAGTGTTGTTAAAAATGCTTAACACAACTTGTACTATTAGTGCTATTTCCCTTTTTGGTTTTAGATGTCACTTGAGTACAGATCACAGTTCAATGTCCAGTACAGTATTGCTGGTACTTTACTGTCCTTATCTGACAGAAGCTTGCCTGGACTTCTAGTTCTGAGGTACACATATCCTGACAGTAAAGCCCAGGTTCTGGGATGTAATAGCTATATAGCTATTTACATTCAGAACACTGAAACTGTAGCACAACAATGAAACATTGCTCACAAGTGGTGGAAAGTCTTCTGTGTGAATGATTCAAGTTCTGTGCAAGTGGCGTCAATAAGTTAAAAGGTCCCCCATTGCAATTGAATTACAATTCCAGTATGCAGACAATGATAGGCTCTCAGGATCCACTACTGTTTGAAGTATAAAACATGAAAGCAAATCTTACTCACTTGCTGTTTCATGGTTGATCTGGTGTACACACAAAGTAGTTAAAGCTGTAATAAAAACTGTCCCAACAATGTATACCTGCAAAACAAATTTAAACAAATGAGCACAACAGAAGCAGACTTCCATTCAAAAACATGAAGCATGCTTACTACAGAAGATTGAATTGGGTCATTCATTACTGATCATTCAAAAACATGAAGCATGCTTACCACAGAAGATTTAATTGGGTCATTCATTACTGATCATTCTAAAACAGGAAGCATGCTTACTACAGAAGATTGGATTGGGTCATTCATTACTGATCATTCTAAAACAGGAAGCATGCTTACTACAGAAGATTGGATTGGGTCATTCATTACTGATCATTCTAAAACAGGAAGCATGCTTACCACAGAAGATTGGATTGGGTCATTCATTACTGATCATTCTAAAACAGGAAGCATGCTTACCACAGAAGATTGGATTGGGTCATTCATTACTGATCATTCTAAAACAGGAAGCATGCTTACCACAGAAGATTGGATTGGGTCATTCATTACTGATCATTCTAAAACAGGAAGCATGCTTACCACAGAAGACTGAATTGGGTCATTCATTACTGATCATTCAAAAACATGAAGCATGCTTACCACAGAAGATTGAATTGGGTCATTCAATATTGTTTTCCAAATGATTTGAAGTTGGACACGAAACCAAGCTAAAGAACATGGAGATATGAGCTCCTCTGGATCATCATATTTGCATCTAAAACAACAAATAAATCAAAGAATAAATGTACACTTACACTGGTGGTTCTGGGTTCACCGGTCAAGGAATAGAAAGACTGGATGTGGGGCTTTTTGTTCACTTTTATCCCATTCACTTATATGCAGTTATTAAATATCTTGGTATCCCCGATTAGCTGATTGTCTCTTTAATGAATATGTGAATGATTTTAATGATCAAGCTATCCCACCAGTGCAGTGGTACCCCAAAATGGACTACTGTTGGGGCTTTTAACACCCTCAAAAAAAAAAAAGAAAGAACGAAAATGATGTAACAACACCGACTCCTTAAATCTGGAGACAATGTACATGCATGTTATAAATGTCTAATTAAATATGAGGAAACTACAGTACTCTCTACTGTATGTTTTTATTTGGTATTCTGGTAGTGTGTGTTTTACCATAAAGGTGAAGTATACAAAAGATGCGCATTATGCAAGGCTTGTAGCCAAGACAGTCACGGTAGACACAGCTGTAGTGTCATGAAGAGACAGGTCACCATTGCAATGGTATGTGGAGTACCATGCTGCTTCCTTTGTATGACCAATCAGAACTCAAAACCCATGTATAGAGCTGATGCACACTCTGATCAGTCAAGCACCTTTGAAAAAAAAAGGTCTACAGAAAGTAAAATCACAAATAGATGGACCTAAGATATGGTACCTAAGAACGTGAGTGCGTTGATATTAGTTCCTTCTTAGGATAATTATACAACTGGAGGTTTGTACAATCAAACACATTTTACCTTTCATAAAGCTTCAGTGCAACAGTGAGACTGTCAGACCACACTGCTCTGTCAATTTTTAGGTGTTTTAATATCCTTTTCGGGATGGAATGGCCCTCTTCAACTAATGAGGCCAAGTTAAAAAACGCCTGGGGAAAAAAATTGGCAGTGAAATGGTTCATTTCTGCAGGACATCACCAGTAACGATACTTTATTCAGAGAATCATAGAATACAGCTGTACAGAGAAAGGGTTAATTTTTACTGGACAGTAATTAAACCTAACTAAGAAAACCAAAATATACAGCTGTCAGCCAAACATAAAATAGCCTAAAGTATATGGTCTATATACAGCAGTCACATGACCTCAATGTGGTTATATGCAAATAAGAAGTAACCTTCTCAAACGTCTCTGAGATATGAGGCTTTGGTACTGTGACAATGATAGCCTTGTAAATAACACATTTGAAAATGAACTGTACAAAGCCCTAAGATAACAAGAGAAGTGCTAATCAGAGTCTGTGAAACCAAAGATGTAACTCACCTGTGAATCATTTGCTGAAGCAGCATTCGCATACATGGCAATGGATAATTTAATATTGCGTGAACGGTTTTTGAGTCCATAGTAAAAATAGTCTCCCATTTTCAGATAAGCTGTCAAAGAAACACCATTGTTAATTCTGTAGATGGAAAGAGATTGCTATAAACCCACACACACACAGTACATCTCCTGAGTATCTGAAGGACAGAAAGCACACATACCCCGATTGGGAGGGAAGTGCTGATTTACTAAGCGATTGTAGTATCTCCATTCACAGTCATCAGTGGTGAAATAGCTCTGTCCGAGTTCCTGTAAAACAGCATTCTGGTGAGGCTAAAATTGACCTGTAATCTGGCCTCTGAGCCCAACAAGAATGTACCATAATCCATCTCTTTTTAAAGGGTAATGTTACTGATTCAATTTTCTGACTACAGTTTTTACAAATCAGTACACAAACCATAGAACCATATTTCTACAGTCCAGATTTTGACCAGGGTTTCTCATCAAATGAAATATTGCAAACTCTGAAATTCAGAAAGGAGTCAAGACTTACTGGCCACTCTTCACACATATAGGCAATGTTTGACTGTGCTACCTCCAACCCAGTTTCTGCAGCCACAAGATAATGCAAAAAGGCTTCATTCCTGGGGACATTAACACATGCAAGGTATTACTACCAAGTACGAAAGGGTGATCAAAGGGTGATTAAACAGTGTCTTCTGTTTTGATGTTAATGTCTGCAGCAAGCACACATGTTTGGGATCTTATTAAGGAAACTGCCTGCAACAAATAAACGGTTTGTGTTGTTTACATGCCTATGTGTAAGAGTATACTGTAGGATAGTGTCTATATGACAAGTTACTCTGTCCTAGTGTTGCATCACCCTATAGAATTATCTAATTTTGCTTCATAAAAATCGAATGAAAAATGCTGAATAATGTTACGTTAACATATTGAATTGCATACAGCTTTGTAGTTTTCTATATACTTAACGAAAAATGTGACATTTCAAAATCTAACATGAAATACTGTACTATTATTTTGGCTTCCGGTAGACCTTTGATATCATTGTGTAGTTTCTTTAATTCCGATGTTAAATAAAATATCTAAATTATTTCCATATGTTTTTTTTTTTGTTTGTTTTTTAAATCAATGTCTCAATCCTAAAATTCTAGCTGATGCTGTGTCCATGCTGTATACTGGTACTGTATTTTAGTATAATTAGTAGAAAACTTCCATCTAAATAAGTATTGTGATATTCTTTCCATGAAATATAAGGCAATTATATTTTTTATTTATACCATGCAAAATAACTGTTTAGGATTTGACTGTGCATGATCATGTTTTTACTGTGCTATTCTACACTTTACTATGTTTTTACTGTGATATTTTACACTGCTATGCTTTTACCGTGCTATTCTACTACTATGCTTTTACTGTGCTATTCTACACACTGTTATGCTTTTAATGTGCTATTCTACACTGCTATACTTTTACTGTGCTATTCTGTACTTTGCTATGCCTTTACTGTGCTGTTCTACACTGCTATGCTTTTATTGTGCTATTCTACACTTTGATATGTTTTTACTGTGCTGTTCTACACTGCTATGCTTTTATTGTGCTATTCTACACTTTGATATGTTTTTACTGTGCTGTTCTACACTGCTATGCTTTTACTGTGCTATTCTACACTGCTATGCTTTTACTGTGCTATTCCACAATTTGCTATGCTTTTACTGTGCTATTCTACAATTTGCTATGCTTTTACTGTGCTATTCTACACTGCTATGCTTTTACTGTGCTGTTCTACACTGCTGTGCTTTTACTGTGCTATTCTACACTGCTATGCTTTTACTGTGCTGTTCTACACTGCTATGCTTTTACTGTGCTATTCTACACTGCTATGCTTTTACTGTGCTATTCTACACTGCTATGCTTTTACTGTGCTATTCCACAATTTGCTATGTTTTTACTGTGCTATTCTACAATTTGCTATGCTTTTACTGTGCTATTCTACACTGCTATGCTTTTACTGTGCTGTTCTACACTGCTGTGCTTTTACTGTGCTATTCTACACTGCTATGCTTTTACTGTGCTGTTCTACACTGCTATGCTTTTACTGTGCTATTCTACACTGCTATGCTTTTACTGTGCTATTCTGCACTGCTATGCTTTTACTGTGCTATTCTACACTGCTTATGCTTTTACTGTGCTATTCTGCACTGCTATGCGTTTACTGTGCTATTCTACATGTTGCTATGTTTTTACCTTGGTATACCATAGTAAATGGTAACAGTTTTAATAAAAAACTAATATAAGATCTTGTGTTCTTGTTTTGTTTTAAAGAGCTCACCTGTTACAGCTCTGCTCTCTGTACCATTCAATCAAGAGGAATGTGTCTAGCAATAAGAGAAGTTGTATTCTGTGCTTACCATGATCTTTCCATATACGCATCTAGAGCCTTTTTCACAACGTACCCTAAATTACCATTTTGTTCGGATATCTCTTTAGCCATTCTGCAAGGAAGAAAATATATTGTAGTCGTATACTGATTTAGACACAAAAAACATAGAATGTGCATCTTGTTTCTGGTAATTAGTAAAATGAATGTAAATGAATACGTGGAAAGATAAGCCACATTGAAAGTTCTTACTTGGCTGCTGTTTCTGGATCCCTGGGAACAGTGCTCAGTTGTCCTGTAGCATAGAATTGAGAGCACTCAATGACTGCATCAAAATGTCCATCTACAGCTGCTTTCAAGAAGAGCTCAAAAGCTGCAGTCTGAGAAGGGAGAAAACGCAAAAGGGCCGTGAACTTTAGTCCCCACTCACATCATGATACTGTACTTTGATAATGGGTTTGAAGATCTTTTCAGCTGATACTGTACTTTGATAATGGGTTTGAAGATCTTTTCAGCTGATACTGTACTTTGATAATGGGTTTGAAGATCTTTCAGCTGATACTGTACTTTGATAATGGGTTTGAAGATCTTTCAGCTGCTACTGTACTTTGATAATGGGTTTGAAGATCTTTTCAGCTGATACTGTACTTTGATAATGGGTTTGAAGGTCTTTTCAGCTCATACTGTACTTTGATAATGGGTTTGAAGGTCTTTTCAGCTGATACTGTACTTTGATAATGGGTTTGAAGATCTTTCAGCTGATACTGTACTTTGATAATGGGTTTAAAGATCTTTTCAGCTGATACTGTACTTTAATGGGTTTGAAGATCTTTTCAGCTGATACTGTACTTTGATAATGGGTTTGAAGATCTTTCAGCTGATACTGTACTTTGATAATGGGTTTAAAGATCTTTTCAGCTGATACTGTACTTTGATAATGGGTTTGAAGATCTTTTCAGCTGATACTGTACTTTGATAATGGGTTTGAAGATCTTTTCAGCTGATACTGTACTTTGATAATGGGTTTAAAGATCTTTTCAGCTGATACTGTACTTTAATGGGTTTGAAGATCTTTTCAGCTGATACTGTACTTTGATAATAGGTTTAAAGATCTTTTCAGCTGATACTGTACTTTGATAATGGGTTTGAAGATCTTTCAGCTGATCTTGTACTTTGATAATGGGTTTAAAGATCTTTTCAGCTGATACTGTACTTTAATGGGTTTGAAGATCTTTTCAGCTGATACTGCACTTTGATAATGGGTTTGAAGATCTTTTCAGCTGATACTGTACTTTGATAATGGGTTTGAAGATCTTTCAGCTGATACTGTACTTTGATAATGGGTTTGAAGATCTTTCAGCTGCTACTGTACTTTGATAATGGGTTTGAAGATCTTTTCAGCTGATACTGTACTTTGATAATGGGTTTGAAGGTCTTTTCAGCTGATACTGTACTTTGATAATGGGTTTGAAGATCTTTTCAGCTGATACTGTACTTTGATAATGGGTTTGAAGATCTTTCAGCTGATACTGTACTTTGATAATGGGTTTAAAGATCTTTTCAGCTGATACTGTACTTTAATGGGTTTGAAGATCTTTTCAGCTGATACTGTACTTTGATAATGGGTTTGAAGATCTTTTCAGCTGATACTGTACTTTGATAATGGGTTTGAAGATCTTTTCAGCTGATACTGTACTTTGATGATGGGTTTGAAGATCTTTCAGCTGCTACTGTACTTTGATAATGGGTTTAAAGATCTTTTCAGCTGATACTGTACTTTGATAATGGGTTTAAAGATCTTTTCAGCTGATACTGTACTTTAATGGGTTTGAAGATCTTTTCAGCTGATACTGTACTTTGATAATAGGTTTAAAGATCTTTTCAGCTGATACTGTACTTTGATAATGGGTTTGAAGATCTTTCAGCTGATCTTGTACTTTGATAATGGGTTTGAAGGTCTTTTCAGCTGATACTGTACTTTGATAATGGGTTTGAAGATCTTTCAGCTGCTACTGTACTTTGATAATGGGTTTGAAGATCTTTCAGCAGCTACTGTACTTTGATAATGGGTTTGAAGATCTTTCAGCTGATACTGTACTTTGATAATGGGTTTGAAGATCTTTCAGCTGATCCTGTACTTTGATAATGGGTTTGAAGGTCTTTTCAGCTGATCCTGTACTTTGATAATGGGTTTGAAGATCTTTCAGCTGCTACTTTACTTTGATAATGGGTTTGAAGATCTTTCAGCTGCTACTGTACTTTGATAATGGGTTTAAAGATCTTTTCAGCTGATACTGTACTTTGATAATGGGTTTGAAGATCTTTCAGCTGCTACTGTACTTTGATAATGGGTTTGAAGATCTTTCAGCTGCTACTGTACTTTGATAATGGGTTTGAAGATCTTTTCAGCTGATACTGTACTTTGATAATGGGTTTGAAGATCTTTCAGCTGATCCTGTACTTTGATAATGGGTTTGAAGGTCTTTTCAGCTGATCCTGTTTTGATAATGGGTTTGAAGATCTTTCAGCTGCTACTTTACTTTGATAATGGGTTTGAAGATCTTTCAGCTGCTACTTTACTTTGATAATGGGTTTGAAGATCTTTCAGCTGCTACTGTACTTTGATAATGGGTTTGAAGATCTTTTCAGCTGATACTGTACTTTGATAATGGGTTTGAAGATCTTTCAGCTGATCCTGTACTTTGATAATGGGTTTGAAGGTCTTTTCAGCTGATCCTGTACTTTGATAATGGGTTTGAAGATCTTTCAGCTGCTACTTTACTTTGATAATGGGTTTGAAGATCTTTCAGCTGCTACTGTACTTTGATAATGGGTTTAAAGATCTTTTCAGCTGATACTGTACTTTGATAATGGGTTTAAAGATCTTTTCAGCTGATACTGTACTTTTAATGGGTTTGAAGATCTTTTCAGCTGATACTGTACTTTGATAATGGGTTTGAAGATCTTTCAGCTGATCCTGTACTTTGATAATGGGCTTGAAGATCTTTTCAGCTGATACTGTATTGTAAAACATATGTTTTTACAATTAAAATACATTAATGGTGTTACTATAAACTATTTTATTTATCCTGTGTCAAAAATAAACCATTCATCTTGGCTCTTAATTAATAACCTGTATTAGTAAATATATTTGTATTTTAAGCAATATAACCGATCATTCTAAGTGTGTTTACCACCAGCTGAAGAAAGTACTTTATTTATTTTACACAATACATTTTTTTCTAACAAACTGTTGCACTAGGTTGTTTTGTGCAAATTACAGATGTTAATAATAGAATAATTCATACTGTGATAAATACTGTGCAACTTTAGGGTTCTTTTACATTTTTAAAATTCTGATTGTTTTAAAAAAATACATGAAATTGCTCTGCCTTTTTTCAGCTTTTTGGTGTAGTAAAATAAGAAATGTGAAAGTTCGTTGTGTGAAAGGAAGTGTTTGACAGCGCCTGCACTGCCACCTCATACACAGTCATTACAACGGCTTGGTGTGCAGGACTGGAGATCTCTTTAAAATGGTGGTGGGAACACAAAGGGCCTTGTGCAGGGCTAGTCGTTTTAAAACATTTTATATTTAAAAAAATAAAAAAACTGGGGAAGTTTCCCCATCCTCCCGCCCTCTCAGTGGGCCTGGCTTGCAGAGATCCATCAGCAGTGTTTTATCCAGACCAAGTAAACATTGCAGTCTAGAACAGTGATTTTCAACACCAGCCATCGGAACCCCAGTGTCTTCTGGTTTTCATTCCAACCATATTTTCAATTACTTTACTAAGCCCTTAATTGGATTAATAATTAACTTAAGAACTTTTTAATTGCTCTCAGCTCCTAAAAAGTTGCAGATTTCAAAGTTACTTATAACATGGTATAGTTAAGTTGAAATCTACAACTGTTTAAGAGCTGAAAACAATTAAAAAGGCCTAATTAAAGTAAATGATTAGTTCAATTAAGGGTTTAGTTGAGTAATTCAGAGATCAGTTAGAATGAAAACCAGAAGACACAGTGGGGTCCAGGGTTAAGAACCGCTGCTGTAGAGTATCGAATAAAAAGCACAACCGCGTAGGTGTTATTCAGTGATGACTATAGAAGGCATTCAGAAATAGAAACGCAATCATCTTCTACCCCTACAATCAAAGCATAAACCACCAACATATAATTAACCAAAAATAAAAGTATGGAACTAAACTAAGTTTAGATTAGACAGGAATAGTACCCCCCCCCCCATCCCCCACCAAACAAAGTACCACTGCAGCAACCCTTTGTCTGGCCTCACCTGATTCTGCTCCGACTTTCCAGGGTACTGTCCATTCAGATAAAATATTCCCAAATTAAAGAACGCAGCACTACTTTCATTTTGTGCTGCTTGTTCAAAGTATTTTGTTGCTGTGACCAGGTCTGCCTTGAATGTGTGATAGTACCATCCCAGCCCATTGAGGGCTTGAACCGATCCCTGTAAAAGAAGGTGTTTTGTCTATTAATGCAAAAATGTATTTTTTATAGTATCTACAGTATAAACTTGTGAGCAACAGCCCATCCTCCTTGTCGGTCACTGATGAAATATTCACTAAGCTGAAGGAATAGAAAAAGATATAGTTTGATATTTATGAAACTCTTAAACCAGACTAATGTTGGTTTCTTTAGCACAAGTAATTCTAAAGAGATTTAGAATCTGGAGGCCTGTCAGTCTCTATACACATACATATCTCCATTGGGAAAACACATTTCTTGCAATATATTGCTTTGTTTTACATATTTCAATCAGACCAGGTAGCTTCTGTTAAAAAATAAATTAAAAAAAAATAAACAAACACATTCATGGGTCATAATCAAGAGGAATATTACATCAGATTGAATGGTAGATATGCAGATTTCTTTGCACCACGTTATAACAGTTCTTTTATATAACAGCTTTTAAAAGCTTACCATTGCAGCTGCTTTTTTCATAAGTTGTAATGCAAATGTCTTGTTCTTTTTTACTCCTTGACCCTAAGCAATAGAAGACACAAGTTATATATGATGATACAGTTGAAGAGTTTTCCAGCTTGACTTGTTGAAATGCAACGTTGTAGAACTTATTTTCCTGCAAATTATAGTTGTGCAGAAAATGCAAATCCAGTGCTGTATGTGCTTTTTTGTTTGTTTGCAACTGCTTCCTGGAACTTTGTAGGTGTTTTTGCCGTGATCAAAGAAGTATATAAGATCTTGTAGGGAATGTTTCTCACCAAAAGCATTTTATTACACAGAAAGCAGAAGTCTAACAGCATCACAGTACAATGAACTCAAAGTACTAGGTAGCCATCAACAGCACTGAAGATCACATAAAACAGCAGTATTAATACATACTACTTTATACATATTCATACTTCATTAACCAATCAAGGACTGCCACCACCCCATCCTTAACCAATAAGCACACACCGATTATCATACATGTCTTCCTTATTCTATGTAACTAAACTAAATCCAATCTGATCGATGAAAAACCCACAGAACCGATTACAACCACCTTCTGCCTCAAGCATGCACACAGCTCTGCACGTAGTAGTTTTCCACTGCTACCTGCTACTCCTAATATTCCTACAACCTACTTAAAGTATATACTGTATTTGCATATTTGCAGATTTACATTTTAATTAGCTTCCACTTTCTACAAAAAATCTTAATATACAATTTTCATAAATTGTAATACTGTGCTTACATCATTGATGCGAATATAATGACAAAATACGAGGAGCAGGAGGAGGACAGGTTACTGGTGCACATAGGAGGCTCTCAGCAGGGCTAGATGGGAGGGATGATGCAAGGATTTTTGCTGCCCTTGCCAAAAAAAATGTTGCTGCCATCCCTTTTCACTCTTTTAAAATTACACATATAGATCAATGTATAAACAAATTATTGTACACCAGATTGTGTTCTTTAATTTTTTTTTTTTTTTACATGGTTGCAAAACTAAATACAACTATATACAATCGTCACTGGTTACAAATGGCAGTGACATCTACTGTCAGCTCTACAATGGCAATATTTATGATCAATGGATTCTACCCCCATCATGACCTTTGTACAGTACCGTACTGCGTTCCTTAACTACTATAAAAGTGGTATCTAACGTGTAGGGTAGTGATCACATAATCATTTTCTGATTTTTCTATTTTAAATAATTAACAAATCTTTACCGATGTTTTATGAAAATGCTTAAATAGCAACAACTGCTCTAATTTCAGTGCCTGGGCACCGGTGAAGCGATCTCTTTTCCTTGTTGTGTCAAGGCAATAAGCAGCTGTGCGGAAAGCAACTATTTTTTACTGCACCTTCAAGCAGTGTTGCCAATTTAGTGAATTTCTCACCAAATCTAGTGACTTTAAGGGCTGACTTGGTGAGATTTGTTGTCAAAAGCAACTAGCTACAAATCTAGCGATCTCCAGGACAGCCATCAGAGAATTTCAGAGATATAAAATCAGTAAAACATTTTGATTATCCAGTATCAGCAACATCCTTTTATAAGAATCATTGTCAGGGTAATCAAATGAAATCCAACAATGCCCCGCCCCATTTGAATACGCAAGGAACTTCAATGCGTCCTTTGCTTAGCAGCAGGCTCAACAACCAGAAGCCTGTTCCCAGGGGAGAGGAGATTTTGCGTGACACCACACCGGCATGGTGACACCCCAGCATTCCCGCACTTGTAGATTTAGGACTACACCGCTGCTCTGTTCCGTAACATCAGGAATAGGTTTTGCTGAACAAGAAACAGTGATCTAAGATGTTGAACATTTTACGATTAAAGTAATGTGTAAAAGTATAAAATGTAATTATGAACCATTTTTGCCGCCCTAGGCAGCCCTCTGTTCTGCCTATATGGTTACGCTGGCCCTGTGCATGGGGCCCTCTGTTCCACTGCGCTGGAGTGACACCTTCAGTGAGAGTGGAAAATCCAGGCCATGGATCAGCATGAGCCTAAAGCTATGGCCAAACATTCAGCATCAGCTAAAATATTAGAATTGAGACATCATAAAAATAAAAATGAACTATATGAACATAATGTAGATCTTTTATTTACCGCTGTGTAATCAAAGACACTAAGAAATGAGATCGCAGAGTCTACCGGAAGCCAAATTAGTATTTCATGTTAGATTTCAAAATGTCGCATTTTTCAAAGCGACATTTTGAAATCCGTTTTTCTTTTTGCATTTGCTTTTGTAATTTCTAAATATTGTATATATAAAATCCGTGGTCTGGTCATGAACCAAAAATAAATTGTACTTTTCTTAACTTTAATATATGGAAAGACTAGTGTTTCAAACATATATTAACTAAAAATAAAGTCTTCATGAACTTATACAAACATGCACATACCGTACAATGCGCACAGTCACTGTGTTTTCCAATGAGCCTGCACAGAGGTTGACAGAGTCGAACCGCACTCAGTGCGAGTTTGATGTCTCAAGGTCCAGAAAGAGACGACGGTGATATTCACCGATACATTTTCACATGGGTGTGGTCAAATTCGAAAATAGTTTTCTGGAAAAGATTTCTATTTATTTTCAAAAATATTTTTTAAAAAGTGCAGGAACTCCATTCCGGTGCGTTCCGCCAGGACTTGAGCACTGCTGTTCGTAAAGAATTGCACATTGTTTTCTACTGGTTTCAATAATTATTGTGGCAAGCTGTGGGGAACTCTATGAGTGATGAACATGCCAGTCTGGCTGAGGACGTGAGTGCCGATTACTGTTTATTGCCTATTGCTGTTGTTTACTTACGGTTTATTTGCTTATTTATGATTATCAAATCCTCTTTTTTTAAAGTATTTATTTGATTACACTATGTAACACAATTTTTGTTCCTGGGTAGTAAGTGTTATTTCCTAATTGCTTATGCCTCAAACGTATAGAAAATGGCTATTATTCCCCACAGACTTTGTTTTTGTGACCAGGACAGTGATATTTCAAAATATCACTATTTCCAATGGGAAAACGGGCAAATGTGTGTCTTTTCGTTCACATAAAGTCAGAAAAAAACAACATATGAATCCAAATGAACATGTATTTATACTAAAGTAATACAAAGATGACTACAAAAGATTTAGAAGCGAGTAGTTTTTCGAGATTTACAATTACTGTATTTATCTATTTTTGGAACATAATTTATTATTTTCTTATTTTATACACCCTGTGTTTCGGTTAGCGTTATTAATTATTGCCTTTTGCAGTGCAGCTTGACAACCCTATTACAGTATACACCCACCCCTCGTTTTATCACCCCTCACTACTGCGGATTCAGAGATTACCCTCCGCAGTACGAATTAAAACGAGGGAGTGGTTGTACAGTATTTGTTAGCCTATTTGTTTTTCTATGGGTCTCTCGATATATAGCGGATTTATATTGGTCCCCGACACCTGCGATATATCGAGTGGGTGGTGTAGTTTTAAAACTATACTTGTTTTGTTGTTTTTATTTTAAAGCAAGCTTCTTATTTGAAGATAGTGCTTTTATCACTATTGCTGTTTTTTTTTTTACATTAAAGTAACAAAACATAACAACCTCTGACCCTTCTCTTCCCAGTTCCTGACCAAGTTTGTTACCATATTTACTGAAATTTCTATCACTTTGTAACGATCACTCTGCACAACTGAGAAGCAGTTGTACTGTCCTCCCTAAGGAGATACTACCGGCCCAATACCTATAACTAAATAAGAAAGCAAGAGTGACAGACAGCAAAAGCAGGGACGTCAGAGGTGTCAATTTCATGAACAAACGGTTTATTGTTGTAAACTATAATGTAATAAATGAAATACAATGCCAACAACTTATTGCAGATAACAGTTTGTTAAGTGGAAGGTACAGGTGAGTAAGAAAGTGAAGTGAATTAAACAAACATCCAAACAAACTAACACTAAAGCGAAATGAATGCGGTGTCTGGTGGGCCTCCAATAAACCATTACAAAGACAGTCTTGATTGCAAAGGATGATTTAGGGAGCAAGTGAATTGCTTCAGCTTTGCATGCTTTTTAATCTAGTATCGTAAATGATATTTTAATGTGATTGCCGACTGTTCACGGAATGAATGCAAGGTGCTATCTGGCACTGTTGGAAACTGAGACCAAGTTTTGAGGATAAATGTTGGGACACAGGGACAGCTGATGAGAAAAGGGCACAGTACCAGTCTCACCGTGTACCTTTACATACAGTATGTGCTTCTGTCATGAAATAGAGCAGCTTACCTTGAATAAAATAATAGCCAGATCATACATGGCCTGCGGATCTTCCATTTTGAGAGCGCTCCTGGCATACCACTGAGCAGCTGCAGTCACATTCTTTGACACACCATGCTGGCCCCAAAACAGCATTCTGGCCAATGTTTTCTAAAAGAAAATGCATGTTTAAAGACATGACTGAACACGGTCTGGCTGAACTATTGGGCATCCAGTTTGGAGGATGCCAGAGAGGGTTGCTAAACCTGCAGGCTGCGAGAATGAAAAACAAGCAGGAAAAATCAAAGGATGCATGTACAGCTGTGGCAAAAGTGTTAGCCTCACCTAGACAAGATTGAGACTCATTAAAAAAATGAAAAAGATCAGGAGGGATGTTTGCTAAAGTTAGCGTTATGGCGTCTCTGAGATGATCAAACTCTGTGTTGTTGTGAAACCGGAAGTCGGACATCTTGGGGAGGGTACGTGGCTGCAGTGCTGCTAAACAACTCCATTGTGATCAGCTGGGGGCCACGCAGCGACTGGATTAAGCGGAGGCACCAGGCTGATTACGGGGTAATGATGCGCCGGAGCGCTCTGTGTTTGTTTTAGTTTCATTGCAGAGGATTGACAGGGGAGCTGCAGCTATACAGCCAGCAAGAGGACCTGTCACCTGCACAGCACAGCACAGCACCACACCACAGCCTGGTGTTGAGAGCACAGCTTTTCCTGCACGGGGGGATCAAGGTGGCACAGCTGTGCCGGATTAATTATTGTGTTTTTTGTTTGGAGACTGTTGTCTTTTTCTTTCCCCGATGTCATTGTTGGTAGCAGGGGTGACTACTATTTTGACTGATGGCTTTTTTAAAATAATAAAGCTTTTTTTCTGAACTATGTGTGGACAGTCCCTTTCTGCACTTTACCACACACATCCTGACAACTCTAGAGGGTGCTGCAACACTTTTGGCTGCAGCTGTTCAGTAGAAGGGAAATATTAGAAGTAGGTTTCATATTTTAGAAATGAGACATTAGACAGCAGACATTTCTGGCCTCAAATTATGTCTGTGCTCATTGGTTCCAACTATCAATGCCCATCACACATTTAATACCACTTACATGAAAATGGTCACATTCAATCACATAATAATAATAATAATAATAATAATAATAATATAATAATAATAATAATAATAATACTTGTGAATTCAAGTCTCCTCTTTTTGCTTGAAGATTTAGAAACTGATAGAGGTCACCGTTCTCGTTTGTATGAAATTTCAGGGCTGTTTCATCTGTTAGCCGAACTGATTCAACATAAGCCTGTTTGAGTGAGAGAGAAAACAAGACCAAACTTATTTTAGTCTTCTTGTATTAAATTTGAAAATGGTATTTTCCAGATACATGGTGTAACAAGCTTTGGATACCCTGAATGGTAGTAATCTCAGCCAAAAGTAGTAAGAGGTAGATCTTGTGTGGGTCGTGAGAGCATCAGGTGAAATACTGAATAACTGAATACTTTCAATACTGAAAATGAGACCCTTGTCTTTACACAGGGACCAAGCCAATGTGCTATAAAAGAGCACCCAAGTCACACAGGCGCGATGTTTCTGCAGCTGTTTGTGAGTACAGGGGGACTGTACTTCCAAGGGATCTTCTGTCTGCTGTTAAAAGTGACCAGGCGTACATTACTGGTACTGTAACGTTAAAGCAATTCATATATTCTCTTACCTGTGCTTCCCCTACTTCCCATCGATCTTGCAAAGTCTGCTTTCCAATATTGATATAGTAACTGTATGACAGGTCATAATCTAGAGGATAACCATCAATGCCTTCGATATGTTTGTAACCAAGATGCATTAGAGCCAGACTCTCATCTCCTTGAGCACCAACCAAACCATAAACATGTCCCTAGTAAATAAATAAATCAAAACATAAATAAAAACGAATAAAACAAATCCTAACATTTGCAATAGGGGGTGGGTGAAACAAACATGATTTGCTTAAGCATTTATAAAAATCTATTGTATTGCAGTCGAAGCGTTGCAAATAAAGGCTTAAACATGTGTCTTACAACCGAAATTACACGAGTCAAGATGTCAGTCTCTTCTGGGCAATAGATGGGTTACTTAGTAAGAGGAAGAAATGTAAATGCGACTGAAAGAAATGGGACAGATATACATCATGCATAACTTCTGTACTTGTCAGTCACCTTTACCTGTTCTTCTCTGTTTAGCATTGTTTTTTTTATTTGTTTTTTTAAATAAAACGATGAAGGAATTTATAACAAGCATTTCACATTGGTAAAGAGTTAGGTGATCATCACAACTATAAACTACAGAGCCCTGGTGGACAGATCAGGGCAAGGTTATGCTATTCATTTACAATGTACAGTAGAATTAATTGAAAGAAGTATTGTATTTCTGTGTTATTGAAGAACTTTTTTTTAATGAATGGGAACTCACAGAACACAAGATATTATTTTTGTTCACAAAAACTATTTTTCTAGTGCCACATTTCAGTGAACATGTTTTACCTGTAGATAATTGACTGGAACCCCCAAACCAGTTTCATACATGACAGCCAGGTAATAGGAGGCTCTGTGATAGCCACAGCAGCTGGAAATCTGTAAAGACGAGACTAGGGAGCCGAGGACATGGTCACCCTCCCAGTCTGATAATCTTTCAGATACCATTTCAAAAACCTTCTTTCCAAATTCAAGGGTCACTTCAGAACCCTGTGAACCTAAGAGTTAAGAGTGAAAACATTAGCACCATGCTCCTCCTTGCTCCTTACTAGGCACAACACCAATAAAAGCACTCTTTGTGGTTTTCATTCATACCCTACACTCAAACTTTTAAAAAGAAAAGTGCCAAATAACAAAAACCACCAACAGCTTTGATGAGGACTGTGAGCATTAAATTACTGAACAAAGTTTGCACTTTGTTTTGTTTGGTACTTTTTTAAAGCCTCTATAGAGGTGTTTTAATACAAATGTTATCATAGGTTTAATGAGTGCCTTAAATATCAATGTAGCGTTGACCTGCACTTAAATAAATTACTTTTTATAAAATTGGTTGGAATACAACCTAACTGATCACACACCAAAGTGTCAACAGACCACACAATTACACAAGAACAGTGGGTGTCTTTATGTTATACAGCAGGCTACAGTGGTTCTAAATCTACCCACAAAAACATTCCCTGATGCAACATTAATCGCACAAATGAGTTCTGTTCTACATTTTGGTCACAATCAATGCACCTGAACCACTGGGTATTACAAAAGCAAAATACCTGTTAGCAAGTCTGGCCCCATCATCTGAAGAAGATCAAACAGTCTTTGATATTTTCTTTGTTTTTCATGTGTCCAGGGAAGTCCGTCACACACAGACTGTTCACCATATGTGTTCTTTAAATGTACATAATATGATTTACATGTGTCTAAAATGATACGAAAACCATTTAAATGTTAGCTCTTGCTCAATCAGATATAACTAGGCTTGCTCCCTAATAAATCACTCACTTTTTAGAAAAACATTTATTTTCGAACCGACATGAGGTCTTTATTGAAACAACATCTGTTAATTGTGCAATGTATATCTTGATTATGTAGCACAGCATTTAACAAGGCCTGGTTTAGTCATTACTAGTGCCCATTCCATGTGCTGTTCAAAGTACCAGAGTAGACCTCTGAAAGGTTTCAATCCATATACACAACAGCCTAAACACTGAATGCGGTGCGCAAGCTCGAAGAACAATGGGGCAGATATTCAAAGATGTGGCAAATGTTTGCATCTATTATGCTACACTGTTTGCGTTACAGATATTGTGCATTTTTACAGATTTTTAAAAATGAGTTTGTTACTATCACAACTCTCCAGAAATGAATGCATTTCAAACCAAATTGAACTTCTTCAAAATGTGATGCAAAGATTTTCAGTTTGTTCATTTTCATAAGTATCTGCCAAGTCGTCAAAGAAATATTTGACAATGAGGCAAACAAACACAGCAAGGTTTGAAACAATACAGTTAAAAGACATGCAGATAGATTATTCACCCGTGACAGAAAGACAATGACTCTTGGTAGTAAATCTCCCTCCCTCCCGTGAGTACTAAGTAAAGGGAACTTAGTACCCTGGACTGCTTGACCTGACACTTCATTCCGAGGGTTAAAAGGAAGTCGGTCATGTACAGAAGAGACGGAGCTTCGGTACACTAACTCATTGACTCGGAGGGCAAATGATGTGGCAGCCGCAGATTGGAGGAGCGGCTGCAATCATTAACCAAGTGGTCATGAGTGATGGTATAGAGAGGGGTTGAAGCAATGTTATCTGTTCCTTTGTTTTGGTTGTGTTATTGACCTGGAAGGACCTGTATTTGTGTGGTGAATGAGTGTTTGTTTGTTCTGTCTGTTGTTGAGTGTATTCACTAGATGGCTAACACGTTCCGGAGCTGTCGCCAAACACGGAAGAGCACTTCACTTGTACCACTGTAAAACTGTATTGCACCACAATCACTAATTCAAGCACTAACCAGACTTGTGTATGTGTTTTGTGTTTAATGTGGGGATACAAGAACGGGGCTATAATTTCAGGACCAGCTTGGGGGATTATAAATGTAAGTAATACACACTGCTGTATTACTCACCATCATTATTATTTCCTGTTTGTTTTGCCGTCAGGCACTGGACTTAAAAATAAATAAAACACACCTTTTCACTTGGATTACAATTGTCAGTCTGTTCTTTAATCACCTGCACCTGTACACTATTAACCACTTTGCCACAACCCCACGTCTACTTTTTTAAATGTCAGTGGACCAAATGAATATGTGACCTTTGGTAAGCATAGAGAGTTTCAATTTCTTACTGTTTTCTTGAACTGGTCTGTTTTGTTTAAGTATCTGCAGAAAGCCAGTGGTTATGCTTTTTACATCTTCACAGCTCTGATAGAGTGCATCCAGCTCTTCCACAGTTCTCTTTGGGGAAAGGGGATTAACAATCTAGAAAAAAGTGTGCAAATAAAACATATTATAGCATTATGATAAGCGATTACATTATTTAGGGGACAAAAGATTTAGTATCCTACAGAAGTTTTTTTCTCAACAACTGGTCCTCTGGGATATATTGTATATATTAGGGGTGCACCGATAATTGGTAGCCTGTCGGCATGGTACCGTTATGAGGAATTGCTATCGGCAGTTTTTGTTATTTTAGCCGATAATGTACACTGATATTCATACCTGAATTTTGTCCAGCACAGAATTTAATGTTTTGTCAGGCGCGCTTACTAATGACACAAGTCTAACACATGTGTTTTTTTTTTTAATTTACTGTCAATTTGTATTGTGCTTTAAATGTTATATTACATAAGAACATAAGAACATAAGAAAGTTTACAAACGAGAGGAGGCCATTCGGCCCATCTTGCTCGTTTGGTTGTTAGTAGCTTATTGATCCCAAAATCTCATCAAGCAGCTTCTTGAAGGATCCCAGGGTGTCAGCTTCAACAACATTACTGGGGAGTTGATTCCAGACCCTCACAATTCTCTGTGTAAAAAAGTGTCTCCTATTTTCTGTTCTGAATGCCCCTTTTTCTAAACTCCATTTGTGACCCCTGGTCCTTGTTTCTTTTTTCAGGCTGAAAAAGTCCCTTGGGTCGACACTGTCAATACCTTTTAGAATTTTGAATGGTTTTAAAGTTTTAAAACCATTCAAAATAAAGAATGAAAACTAAGCTACTACAGTACTCTACTACGCTACTACATGTATGCCTTCCTCCTGTTCACAGAGATTGTTGCTGTATTGGGGTTTCAACCAAGGAGCGTGTTGACGGAACAGAGACGCTGACAGAATGGGCTTTGTTTTGGATGCTTTTTCTTTGTAATCAGATTTACGATTGCTTTGTCCGCGCTTTCAGCTTTGCTCTATCAGCACCACTATCTCCCTGGTCTGTGTGGGATTGTTGGGGGGTAATTGTTGGAAGAGATCCTTGAAGGGGTGGGTTATTAAAGTGTTGTTTGTATTGCTGTATGGTGCTGTCGCTATTGTTTACACAGCAGCTGTTGCCTGCTGCCGACTTACTGCTGCTGGAGAATCCCAGTTAATATTAAGCATCAATTTAGCTAAGCTGCTGTAGAGTACTGTAGTAGCTTAGTTTTCATTCTTTATTTTGTTACACTAGAAGAAGCACAGATTGTTTCTATGCACTTTTTGTTGTTTAATTTATTTTATTGATCATTTGTGTTTTTGTTTCTTTTATTAAAAAGTAACTTTATTTTTATATAGCGCCTTTCACAGTGGACCACCATCACAAAGCACTTTACAGAGGTAGGCTGTGAACTGTGCATTATATGCAGAGTCACTTAAAATAGGACAACACTGGATTTTTGCTTATTTGCTTTTCTCCTCTTCTTATTTTTGTTATTGTTGTTCTGGGTTAGCACTGACAGTGGGAAGTAATCTGCTTAAGTAGTCCAAGCAGAGGTGATATTATAGTTGGTGTTACATCTGTCTCTCCTGGCATAGCATCGGCAGCATTGGGTTATAATTTCAGTTCGAGTCCTGTGTTTCTCATTGCACAGTGTCAGTGGGGGAGTCCTGTGTTTCTCATTGCACAGTGTCAGTGGGGGAGTCCTGTGTTTCTCATTGCACAGTGTCAGTGGGGGAGTCCTGTGTTTCTCATTGCACAGTGTCAGTGGGGGAGTCCTGTGTTTCTCATTGCACAGTGTCAGTGGGGGAGTCCTGTGTTTCTCATTGCACAGTGTCAGTGGGGGAGTCCTGTGTTTCTCATTGCACAGTGTCAGTGGGGGAGTCCTGTGTTTCTCATTGCACAGTGTCAGTGGGGGAGTCCTGTGTTTCTCCTTGCACAGTGTCAGTGGGGGAGTCCTGTGTTTCTCATTGCACAGTGTCAGTGGGGGAGTCCTGTGTTTCTCATTGCACAGTGTCAGTGGGGGAGTCCTGTGTTTCTCATTGCACAGTGTCAGTGGGGGAGTCCTGTGTTTCTCATTGCACAGTGTCAGTGGGGGAGTCCTGTGTTTCTCATTGCACAGTGTCAGTGGGGGAGTCCTGTGTTTCTCATTGCACAGTGTCAGTGGGGGAGTCCTGTGTTTCTCATTGCACAGTGTCAGTGGGGGAGTCCTGTGTTTCTCATTGCACAGTGTCAGTGGGGGAGTCCTGTGTTTCTCATTGCACAGTGTCAGTGGGGGAGTCCTGTGTTTCTCATTGCACAGTGTCAGTGGGGGAGTCCTGTGTTTCTCATTGCACAGTGTCAGTGGGGGGTCCTGTGTTTCTCATTGCACATTGCACAGTGTCAGTGGGGGAGTCCTGTGTTTCTCATTGCACAGTGTCAGTGGGGGAGTCCTGTATTTCTCATTGCACAATGTCAGTGGGAGAAGGTACTTCCAGTGCAGCCCCGGTGTTAATGTTTCATTTTATGGTGGGTTCTTCCTGGTCTTCTAGATTCAGTGGTGTGATTAACAACATAAATTTAGTGGAACGCAAGGCAAATTTGAGGACTATGGTTAAAGTATATAACATACATACGAGAAGCAAACCAGGTTGACCTTGCTTTAAGTAGTTTAGAGGGGGAAGCAAGGAGAGAAATTGTAATACCGCCAGAAGAGAAACAGAATACAGTACAGCCTGTTTTTTGGGATATTAGATTGTATGGGATAGGGTCCAGGCCTCTGTTCTTTGCTCTATGTGCTTTAATTGCAGGCAAGAATCCAAGGAAAGCATGCAAGAGTTTGCCCTACAGATCTAAGAGCTGTTCCAGGGGTTACGGAGACGAGACCCTCAAGGTATTCGAGATGAAGACTCATTGCTGAGGGACGATTTTGAGGATGGTATTGAGGCGGGAGCTGAAGACTAAGGTACTGCTTAATGAAGATTTGTCTTTTGCAGACTTGAGGAAAGAGGGGATGGTCCAGATAGAAGCAACAGGAGAACAAGAGTTGCTCATACACCAGAGCCTCGGCCTCCAGCTTTCCCAAGGGTGGACTTACAACAGATTAAGAGGGTCCTTCATAAGGAGCTGACTAATGAGGTGAGAGGGCAGATTGCAAGTCTTTCACAGGATTTATTAGTTGAACTTCAGATGGAACAAAGAAGGTGGGGACCAGGGAAGCCCCAGACCATAGAACGTGTTCCACTCATAGCTGCGAGTTTGGTTCCAGCCCCTGGTTTTTCTTTACTGGGTGTAGGACAGCCTTATCACGGCAGACAGCAGATGGACTGTTTTGATGTTCAGGGGAGACAGATTTCTCGCCAGTGTCAAAAGCTGGGCGTATTGAGCGTCACTGTAAAGTGAGTGCCCATCCCCAAGAACAGCCTTTAAACTTCTAAGACCCACCGTTGTGGTCCAGACGGTAGGGAAGGCTGAGTTGGGAACATCTAGAGAGATGCTTGTGGGAGAGCCCAGTAGTGGAGGTCGAGATGGATGGTGTTCCTGTTCCAGCCTTGTTGGATATTGGCTCCTAAGTCACTATGGTTTGTGAAAGGTTCTTTAAAATCAACAGTTTGGATAACAGGGAAGACTTCTTAAGGATCCATCAGCCTAGCTTTTCCTGTGCAGCTAATGGACTGCCTGTGTCATACCTGGGGTATGTAGAAGTTTAAATTAAAACTGGTGATGTAAAGATCCCCAACTGTGGTGTCATCATAGTAGAGGATCAATGTAACCCCAGAATGCCTGCTCTTTTGGAATTGAATGTGATCCGGGATTGGGTACTGTGGAACATGGTAGGCTTTCTATGCAGGTCCAAAATCTTGAGATGCCCCAGTGTGCCTATCCCATTACCAGAAGTTGGGAGAGGTGTTCCTTGTAGAACTGGGGGATGTGTTCCAAGAGGAGGATGCGAGTATGATGCCTACAGACAGCAGTGTTACTGTTTGTCTTCAACAGGTAGTGATGCCCGAGGTTCCTGTACCAGCCAGTCCTATTACAGCCATCGCCATTCCTTTGGGACTGACAGAGGAGGAAAAGTTACAGCTGTTATCGTGCCATCTTTTCTACTGGGGATGAGGACCATGGGAGGACTAGTACTGCGCAGCACAGGATACTGACTGGAAAGTCTCCGCCAGTTCTTGAGAGGTACCATCAAATTCCACCTAACTTGTATCGAGAGGTTTGCTCTCATTTACAAGGGATGTTGCAGGCAGGAGTGATTCGGGGAAGCCAAAGTCCATGGGCATCTCCAATTGTGCTAGCAAGAAAGATGGCACACTTCTCTTCTGCATAAACTACTGTAAGTTAAATTCAGTTACACACAAGGACGCGTACCCCCTCCTGCGTATAGAGGTAGCTCTTACCAGTCTGAAACAAACTGCCTGGTTTTCCACTTTAGATCTGGCCTGCGAATACTGGAAGGTGAAGGACGACTCACGGGACTGTGAAAAGACTGCTTTTACTACTCCAATAGGCTTGTACCAATTTGAATGCATGCCCTTTGGGCTGTGTAATGCCCCTACAATGTTCCAGCGGCTTATGGAAAGCTGCTCATTGTTTACTCATCTGACAAGGTCAAGACAGTGGATGGCTGGACAAGACCAGGTGCTGTTTGTTATTATTATTATTATACAATGTACTTCAAAATGACCTTTTGTATTTTTTGTTCCTCATGCTTAAGCTGCATTGGGTGCAGGTGTATTCGGTGCACTCTGAAGCAGGAATTGATTACTGTGCCATCTTATGTTAAGAAATTCAAGTTTAATCCAGAAACGCAAGATTTTTATGACATCTTTTTTTTTTTTTGATTAAGTGAACAGTTTAAGTTGTGCTGCATTTTTAAGTGTATGCTTAAAATAAGAATTTAACTAAACTTTTTTGCTGTATAGTACAATTAGAAGTTATAATACGCAATGTTTGACAGCAAGTGGCTATAAACATTAACGTCACCTTATATACTTTTTTGCTACAGAAGTATTTTTACTAGTACAAATGCAAAATGTCTGGTAGCAATTTGTACAAGTGTTTTACAACAATCTCACAGAAGAATACTATGATATTCTTTGTATTCATTTTCTAAAGTAAATGCAACAAGTAAATTACATTTGTTTATTTTTTAGCATTTATAACCTTAAAACAGTTTACATATAGACCCTATGTTTTGTTCTAGTAGTTTACCTGCACTGTCTATTATTATCGGTATCCTATCAGTGTCGGCCGATATGGGTAGATAACCATCAGCTAGTGGTATCGGCAAAGAAAATCTTTATTGTTGCAGTCCTACTGTATGTGTGTGTGTGTGTGTATATATAAAAAGCACATTTGCTGTGTGCATCTGAAATCATCTTGTTTCTTTCATTATCTGTTTTTTAAAAGACACTAATGCGATAGCAGTGCCACAATTCATTTATGGTTATGAGACGAGAGGCAAGTGCCCTTGAATAAATGGAAATAA